>NC_083235.1:1086871-1359371 GCF_032191835.1 Heteronotia binoei
TATCACCAGAGAGACCGCCTGAGAAGAGGCGTTACCTCTGAAACAAATGCCTGTCAATCATGGACTTCAAGACTATAGTACAGGCAAATAAAATAATAAAATAAAATAAAATAATGTGGTAGGAAACCTGCTGCCCTGTAAATCTGGGGCACAATTTAAACTGTTCACAGTCAGCGAATCAAATAATTGACTACGTGCTGCACACCCACTTTCAGGTCGAAGTGCTGTTCTTGTCACCTGTTGGCGCATGTCGAACAGGGTCGCCTTTCTTCACTAATGTTTTTGTCTCATCATGTTGTGTGGTTGTAGATCTAGAGTTGTGTCACTTGCTGAGCTCCACAGGGGACTCTTCATTCAGCACAGCCGTTCACAGTGCCAAATACTATCACAAATTAGCAATTTAATTAATTTTCCAAAATTAAACTAAGTACAGAATCCTAGAGTTGGAAGGGACCTCCAGGGTCATCTAGTCCAACCCCTGCACAATGCAGGAAACTCACAAACACCTCCCCTTAAGTACTACCAAGGAAGAACTCTCTTTAAATGTCCTCTGCTCCCCTTGAATTGAGGGGTGTTCTGCATGCCAACAGTTATCCCCTTTGGAAAAAAAAAATCATTTGTAGAGACGTATTTGTCATTTTCTGCCAGTGAGCATTTTTAAAATGTCCCCATGTCACAATAAAAGGAAAAAGTTTACTCTTCTATAACCTTACTGAAAATCTTATGTAACATCTGCCTTCAATTAGCCTTCTTGAGCAGAAGGGATGAGGAATCCTTTAGACCAGGGGTGGCCAAACTGTGGCTCAGGAGCCACCTGTGGCCCTTTCACACACATTGTGTGGCTCTCCAAGCCCCCACCGCCCTGTCGGCTGGCTTGGAGAAGACATCACTTTGCCAAGTCAGCCAGCAGCTTGAAGAATGCATTTAAAGTTGCTTTCTTTCCATCCCTTCTCCCTCCCATCTATTTGCCCTCCTTCCTGTTTTCTTTCCTTCCTTGCGGCTCTCAAACATCTGAAATTCATCTCTTGTGGCTCTTAAACATCTGATGTTCATGACTTGCAGCTCTCAAACATCTGATGTTTATTCTATGTGGCTCTTACATTAAGCAAGTTTGGCCAGCCCTGCTTGAGACTGAGTCAGCCCACCTTAGCCAGGACATCTCTTTCTGGATTGGCAGCTCCTAGGCAGAGGTGAGGCCCAGAACTGATTCTGGGAGAGACTTTTCTCTCTTCCCCAAACACATGAGATGCAGGAATTGAGGGACACAATTTGTAGTTTTCAACCTGCTTCCCCCACTCACTTCTGCCCTTTGTGTCTGTGTGTGTTTTGTCAAATGGAAAAGTGGTCAACTAACTGTGCAGAGTGGACTAAGATGTATCACCAGTTGTGTATTTTATTCTCAGCCTTCACGTTGTGTTTGTGTGAGAGAATAAACCTGCATGGCCATGATTGTGCTTTTTTAAAAAACAACAATCACAGAATACAATCCATCAGCTGAACACCTCTTGTGAAAGCGAGCGAGTCTGTATTCTCAGGTCTACTGCTAGAATTTACTGGAGAGGGGACAGCTGCTAGATTTGAGAGCTGAATCTACATTAAAGATGCTGCATGCAAACTGTAAAAATCAACTTGCTTGATCCTAAGGAAAAACAGCCCCGTGGTGCAGAGTGGTAAAGCTGCAGTGCTGCAGTCCAAGCTCTCTGCTCACAACCTGAGTTCGATCCCAGTGGAAGCTGGGTTTTCAGGTAGCCGGCTCAAGGTTGATTCAGCCTTCCATCCTTCCGAGGTCAGTCCAATGAGTCCCCAGCTTGCTGGGGGGGGAAGTGTGGATGGCTGGGGAAGGCAAGGGCAAACCACCCTGTAAAAAGGTCTGCTGTGAAAATGATGTGATGCACCATCATCCCAGAGTTGGAAACGACTGGTGCTTGCACAGGGGACCTTTCCTTTGCCTTTTTAAGGAAAAACCGCATGTTGCTGGGCTGGTCTCGGAAAAGAAAAGTCCTTTCTCCAGATTTGTGTGTGTGTGGAAAGTGCCGACTTCTTGCAACCCCGTTATCAAGGCAAGGGACAAACAGAGGTGGCCGGCCATCGCCTGCCTCTGACTGGGACCCTGGGCTGCCTGGGTGGTCTCCCATCTAAGCGCTGACCAGGGCTGACCCTGCTGACGAGATCAGGCTAGCCAGGGCCTCTGCAGTCCTACTGGGGTGAAACTGGCCACTGATTTCTCCATACCAAATCTCAAAGAGTGATACTGCCAGCGTGACACTGTTGGTGCCCCAGCTCAAGAGGCCTTCGCAAGGAGAGGCTGTGAACAGAGGCCCTGCCACAGCACACCTTTCCTGCTTCCTGGGGCCACGTGGAGAACCACAAGCAGGCAGCTCCAGGGGCAGGAACTCTTGGGGGCTGGCCACTCCTCCTGGCTGGCTGGACAGGGCGCCCCGGGAGAGACCTGGCAGGGGTTGGCTGACTCCTGCGGACAAGACAAAGGAGGGTGTTGACTCCACGGAAGAGTCTTTGCATTACTCTGGTGGCGTCTGTGCAGACGAGAGGCTCTTGCATTTAAAAGATCAACGGGACCCAGCCCTGCATACTTTGCAAGTTAGGCTCACCTTAGTGGACAGACCAGGCTCCTATATGGAGCCACTGCTTTTCCTCCATCTTGTTCACACTTGCTTGGGAAAAGACACCCAGGGAAGCATCCCCCACCCCCCCCCACCCCCCCAAAAAGGATGATGCATCTTTCCTCACTACGTGACCAGTCGGTGGAAACTGAGTTTCAGGAGGCCACTTACATTTCCGACAGTTACTCTCCTGTGAGCAAATCTTAACAGCTGGCTGAGCGGGTGAGGCTTGCAGGGGATCCCTCTACAGCAGGGACCCCCAGCCCCCGCTCCGTGGCCTGAGAGCTGTATAATTATCTCATTATATATTACAATGAAGTAATAATAATAATAGTAAGAAGACAATGACATTGGATTTATATCCTGTCCTCCACTCCGAATTTCAGTCTCAGAGCGGCTCACAATCTGCTTTGTCTTCTTCCCCCACAACGGACACCCTGTGAGGTGGGTGGGGCTGAGAGAGCTCTGACAGAAGCTGCCCTTTCAAAGATAACTCCTGCGAGAGCTATGGCTAACCCAAGGCCATTCGCACCAGCTGCGAGTGAAGGAGTGGGGAATCAAACTTGGTTCTCCCAGATAAGAGTCCTTACACTTAACCACTACACCAAACACTTAACCACTACTGGTGCATTCAGAGCTGACTAGAAGGATGGTAAGTGGGGCTGAGAGAGCTCTCCCAAAAGCTGCCCTTTCAGGACAACTTTATGAGAGCTCTGGCTGACCCAAGGCCATTCCAGCAGCTGCGAGTGCAGGAGTGGGGAATCAAACCTGCCTCTCCCACATAAGAGTCCGCACACTTAACCACTACCCTAAACTAACAGGAAATAAAGTGCACAATGGTATCATCCCGAAACCATCGCCACCCCACCCCCTTCCCGGTCTATGGGAAAATTGTATTCCACAAAACCAGACCCTGGTGCCAAAAGGGTTGGGGTCCGCTGCTCTCCAGTGCTGGAGGGCACCTCAGAGTGCCAAACAAACAATCCCAACATGATGCCCCCCAGGGGTTTCTTTATGCCACCTGCTTGCTTCTGGAGCCTGGAGATAAACTCCCACAGGCCCAGGAAACCCTCTAGCAGGCGACTCTCAGAGCACGAAGCTCGACACAGGCAGCAGGGCACAGATGCGCGGAGAAAGCTGATGGGGCAGGAGGAAGAGCATTTGTTAATAATACGGGGGGGGGGGGACCTACCCAAGGGGTCCCCAAAACTTTTTACGCCTGTGGGTGCAACCACAACATGGCTGCTGCAGAAGGCGGGGCTTACCACAAAGCGTCAGGGAGTCGGGTCACGAGCAGCAACTCTCGACCATTTCAGGCAGAAGCCCCACTTCATACTAAAGATCTTCATAGCAAAGATCCTGGTGCCAAAGCGAAACCTGCACAGCCCGTCAGAAGGCCCACCTGGCCCTGCCCTCTTTCGGAGAACACCTGGGGCAGTTCCTGCCTGATGCGGTTTTGCACGTTGCTTGGTCGGGGGAATCTCAAAGTCCAGCTGTCGCCAATGCCACCAACGGAGGACTGAGCGGCTAGGATAAGCACCCTTTCAGATCTCATGACGAAGCAACGTGCAAACTGCAGGGGTTTCCTTACTATTCATGAATTACCTACTTCCCTACCACACCATCAGCTTTCTTTACTCTTGTCTTGGTGACTGGGAGGCTCTCCTTCCTGGATTACGGCACAGGCGGGGACACGTGGCCTGTCCGCTTTCATGTTTCCAGACTTAGGAACTTCTCCCAGATGCACAGGCAGCATAAGAACATAAGAGAAGCCATGTTGGATCAGGCCAATGGCCCATCCAGCCCAACACTCTGTGTCACACAGTGGCCAAAAAACCCAAGGTGCCATCAAGAGGTCCATCAGTGGGGCCAGGACACTAGAAGCCCACCCACTGTGCCCCCCCCCCAAGCACTAAGAATACAGAGCATCACTTGCCCCAGACAAAAGAACATAAAAGAAGCCATGCTGGATCAGGCCAATGGCCCCATCCAGCCCAACACTCTGTGTCACAGAAGAACATAAGAGAAGCCCTGTTGGATCAGGCCAATGGCCCCTCCAGTCCAACACTCTGTGTCTCATAAGAACGTAAGAGAAGCCATGTTGGATCAGGCCAATGGCCCCTCCAGTCCAACACTCTGTGTCTCATAAGAACGTAAGAGAAGCCCTGTTTGGATCAGGCCAATGGCCCCTCCAGTCCAACACTCTGTGTCTCATAAGAACATAAGAGAAGCCATGTTGGATCAGGCCAATGGCCCCTCCAGTCCAACACTCTGTGTCTCATAAGAACATAAGAGAAGCCATGTTGGATCAGGCCAATGGCCCCTCCAGTCCAACACTCTGTGTCACACAGTGGCCAAAAAACCCAAGTGCCATCAAGAGGTACATCAGTGGGGCCAGGACTCTAGAAGCCCACCCACTGTGCCCCCCCCAAGCACAAGAGTACAAAGCATCACTGCCCCAGACATAAGAGAAGCCATGCTGGATCAGGCCAGTGGCACCTCCAGCCCAACACTCTGTGTCACATAAGAACATAAGAGGAGCCATGTTGGATCAGGCCAATGGCCCATCCAGCCCAACACTCTGTGTCACATAAGAACATAAGAGAAGCCGTGTTGGATCAGGCCAGTGGCCCATCCAGCCCAACACTCTGTGTCACATAAGAACATAAGAGAAGCCATGTTGGATCAGGCCAGTGGCCCCTCCAGCCCAACACTCTGTGTCACATAAGAACATAAGAGGAGCCATGTTGGATCAGGCCAATGGCCCATCCAGCCCAACACTCTGTGTCATATAAGAACATAAGAGAAGCCATGTTGGATCAGGCCAGTGGCCCCTCCAGCCCAACACTCTGTGTCACATAAGAACATAAGAGAAGCCATGTTGGATCAGGCCAGTGGCCCCTCCAGCCCAACACTCTGTGTCACATAAGAGGAGCCATGTTGGATCAGGCCAATGGCCCATCTAGCCCAACACTCTGTGTCACATAAGAACATTAGAGAAGCCATGTTGGATCAGGCCAGTGGCCATCCAGTCCAACACTCTGTGTCACATAAGAACATAAGAGAATCCATGTTGGATCAGGCCAGTGGCCCCTCCAGCCAACACTCTGTGTCACATAAGAACATAAGAGAAGCCATGTTGGATCAGGCCAGTGGCCCCTCCAGCCCAACACTCTGTGTCACATAAGAACATAAGAGGAGCCATGTTGGATCAGGCCAATGGCCCATCCAGTCCATCACTTTGTGTCACATAACAACATAAGAGGAGCCATGTTGGATCAGGCCAATGGCCCATCCAGTCCATCACTTTGTGTCACATAACAACATAAGAGGAGCCATGTTGGATCAGGCCAATGGCCCCTCCAGTCCAACACTCTGTGTCACATAACAACATAAGAGGAGCCATGTTGGATCAGGCCAATGGCCCATCCAGTCCATCACTTTGTGTCACACAGTGGCCAAAAAACCAGGTGCCATCAGGAGGTCCATCATTGGGGCCAGGACACTAGAAGCCCTCTCACTGTGCGCCCCCCCCCCCAAACACCAAGAATACAGAGCATCACTGCCCCAGACAGAGATAAGCTGTCTCTAATAGCCACTATGGCTATTATAGCCAGTGATAAGCTGTAGCTAAGAGCCACTGATGGACCTCTGCTCCATATGCTTATCCATTCCCCTCTTGAAGCTGGCTATGCTTGTAGCCGCTACCACCTCCTGTGGCAGTGAATTCCACATGTTAATCACCCTTTTGGGTGAAGAAGTACTTCCTTTTATCAGTTCTAACCTGACTGCTCAGCAATGTCATCGAATGTCTACGAGTTCTTGTATTGTGAAAAAGGGGAGAAAAGGACTTCTTTCTTCTCTATCCCATGCAGAATCTTGTAGACCTCTATCATGTTACCCCTAGGTCGACGTTTCTCCAAGCTAAAGCAATCTCTCTTTAGGAACTAAACTCAAACAGCCTTTACATCAAACCAGAGGTCTGTTCTAATCGGGATTTCCCACCACCGTGGGCAGGAGGCAACGCTGTAGTGTCCACCCATTGGGAAGTAACTGCCTGCCATGTAGGCGAACGCTTGGCTCAAAACCTGCCAAACACTATTATTCCAAAGATTTCAGGTTTTCAAGGCTGGTAACATCATTAGGGTTTGTAGAATCTTTCGGGCTCAAGTGCCGTGTTCTACTGGAGAAACTTTCTCCAGTAGAACACGGCACTTGAGCCCGAAAGATTCTACAAACCCTAAAACTTATTATTCCCCCTCCTAATGGCAGGCGTTATGTGGTGCTGAATACTACTTGTTTGGAAAACTCCAGAGGTGCTTGTACGTCCAACAGAATTGAGGACCCCAGTATTAGACACCTGCAACCACATTCCTTGATGCCATGTCCCCTGTGGGTTTTATCCAGTATTCTCTATGGCCAAATGCTCTAAGCAGAGGGCAGGGAGCTGCCCAGAGTCCCTGGCTGACCCCGAAAGCTTTGTCCAAAGTACCTTCCACCACTGCAGCCATCTGGTCACAGCCACTTTTGGAATCTGTTTACCTCTCTTAATCCAGCCACACAAATAAGCCCGCCCCAAATACTGCTGCCCGCTCCCAGTCTAATCCTGTCATGGAATGCAGCTGTTTACTCAGCTTCTTTGAAGTTGGGGGGGGGGGAGGGAAGGGGGGGTTACCTAGAGAAGCTGCCCCTGTGGTCCTTTATTACACAAAGAACAGAATGTGACTGTTCTAAATAAAGAGTTTTATTGGAAAAGCAGGGATGCACTGATCAGCTTGGATGGGTTGATACTGACGGCGCAAAAGGCCCCACCGCCCCTGGTTTGATGAGGGCACTCCCCGAGGACCCACTCCCAGCCAAAGCAAGAGCCCCCTGAAAGCTCACCCTGGATCCAGAGGCACCTTCACCACCAAGGGGGCAATCCTAAGCAAGTCTACTCTCAGTTCTACTCAGGTCTATTTAAATGGGGCTTACTCCCAGGAAAGTGCTCTTAGGATTGCACTGTAAATTTATTTATTTATTTATTTATTTATATTGGGATTTATACCCCGCCCTTCGCACCGAAGTGTCTGGGTATAAGTTTACACATGGAATTCACTGTCACAGGAGGTGGCAGCGGCTGCAAGCATGGACAGCTTCAAGAGGGGACTGGATCCACATCTGGAGCAGAGGCCCATCAGTGGCTACCAGCCACAGCATATTGTTGCTGTGTTTGGGGCAAGTGATGCTCTGAATTCGGGGTGCTGGGGGGCACAGTGGGAGGGCTTCTGGCTCCACTAGTGATCCTCCTGATGGCACCTGTTTTTTTGGCCACTGTGTGACACAGAGTGTTGGAATCACTGGGCCCACTGGCCTGATCCAAGATGGCTTCTCTTATGTCTGAGGCAGTGATGCTCTGTATTCTTGGTGCTTGGGGGGGCACAGTGGGAGGGCTTCTAGTGTCCTGGCCCCACTGATGGACCTCCTGATGACACCTGGGTTTTCTGACCACTGTGTGACACAGAGCATTGGACTGGCTGGTCACTGGCCTGATCCAACATGGCTTCTCTTCTGTTCTTATATTCTTAGGTGTTTGGGGGGGGGGGCACAGCGTGAGGGCTTCCAGTGTCCTGGCCCCACTGATGGACCTCCTGATGGCACTTGTTTTTTTTGACCACTGTGTGACACAGAGTGTTGGACTGGAGGGGCCACTGGCCTAACCCAACATGCCTTCTCTTATGTTCTTCTGTCTGCGGCAGTGATGCTCTGTATTCTTGGTTCTTGGGGGGGGGGGGGCACAGTGGGTGGGCTTCTAGTGTCCTGGCCCCACTGATGGACCTCTTGATGGCACTTGGGTTTTTTGGCCACTGTGTGACACAGAGTGTTGGGCTGGATGGGCCACTGGCCTGATCCAACATGGCTTCTCTTATGTTCTTCTGTGACACAGAGTGTTGGACTGGATGGGCCACTGGCCTGATCCAACATGGCTTCTCTTATGTTCTTCTGTGACACAGAGTGTTGGACTGGATGGGCCATTGGCCTGATCCAACATGGCTTCTCTTATGTTCTTCTGTGACACAGAGTGTTGGACTGGATGGGCCATTGGCCTGATCCAACATGGCTTCTCTTATGTTCTTCTGTGACACAGAGTGTTGGACTGGATGGGCCATTTGCCTGATCCAACATGGCTTCTCTTATGTTCTTCTGTGACACAGAGTGTTGGACTGGATGGGCCATTTGCCTGATCCAACATGGCTTCTCTTATGTTCTTATGTGACACAGAGTGTTGGACTGGATGGGCCATTGGCCTGATCCAACATGGCTTCTCTTATGTTCTTATGCTGCCTGTGCAGCTGGGAGAAGTTCCTAAGTCTGGAAACACGAAAGCAGACAGGCCACGGTGTCCCCCTGTGCCTGGAGAAGAATGTGAGAGGGGCCACTGGCCTGACCCAACATGGCTTCTCTTATGCTCTTATGTTTTTGGGGTGCCTGCACACAAAAACTTCTATCCAGAATTAAACTTTGTGGATCTTAAAGGTGCCCCTGGACGCAAGCTCTGCTCTAATGCTTCGGACCAACATGGCGACCCACCTGAAACAAACAGGGTTAAGCTGAAAAGGTCAAAGCCACCTGGGTATGAAAGTCCCAGATCTTTGACACTCTCAGTATGGAAGATGACAAACAGCAAAACACAAACACAGAAGCAAAGTTGTAACCACGGAAGCCCGCAGACACAAAAGAACCTCAAACTTTATTAGACCAAAAAAGAGCAGCGCAGCACCCAACAGAGAGCCGGCAGTCACAGAAGACACACAACGCCTGCCTTTTCTGGAGGGTATTTATTGATCCTCAAGCACACCAACAATGAACATGGAATGCAAGCTCCCCAAGATGGGGGACTGGACAAGGCAGCATTTGCCATCCGGGAAAGGACACAAGGGGTGGCAATCACTACCCAAGGAGAGCCCCAAAAGCCACCTGAGCCGGCAACGCGTGACACCATCTTTGACAGCCAGGCTCAGCATCAGAAACCCACAGTCAGGGAGTCAGACGCAGCTGCAGAGTCAGAGAGAGAAGCCGCTCATGGCCAGTCTCCAAAGCGGCAAAGTAAGTAAATCATTCTTGCACAGAGAGCTGGCTCATTCCATGCTTACAAGTCTGTCAAGAAGAGTCAAAACAAAATGCAAATATTTAGAAGGTATTTGACAACATGCTGTTATAACCACCCACCTGTGTTACACACCAGCATCTCCTCATCATTCGTAAGACAAAATCTCTCAGTGCTATGACAAGTTGGTGTTCCGGCACAAAGACCTTTATTGTATAGTGATGACAAACTATTCACACACACCCATAACCAGCAACAGACAAGACCTAGCAGAGTTATCAGTGACAAAAGTACTTTTAAATAAGTACTTTGATATAAAGCAGTTCTTTAATGAGAGGGCCAATTCTCTCTTCCCCCTGCCCCGCTCCCCCATTTAAAACCGTGACATCTAAAACAGAGAATGTGGGAAATTTCTGAGATAACGCAAGTGGACCCGTAATTTACTGTCAAGACAGGCCTTTCACAGTCTGAACTGCTAGGGAGGAGCCAGATCTGCTTGGGATGCTAAGCCAAAGAGTTCTGGTTCAAATTCATACAGGAGAACAGAAGGAACCCCCAGAGAGCATGCTGCCACCCCACCATGCTGCCACCCCACAACCCCCAATTCCCTGTAATGTCTAAGCACAGCACTGCACCTGAAGAAAAAGAAACTGGAATGGAAAAAGGCTAAAGAAATTATACTTGCGACGAGGAGGGGATTATCTCAGGTGCTGGTTTTGTTTATTATTCTTCTCTGAGTGTTGAATCATGTCAACAAGGGAGATGGCGCTTTGTGCGCTGTCGCTGCGAAGGAGTGGAAGCCCCAAATGGAACGTCCCACTGAGATGAATGCAGCGGTGCCCTGGCCCTCAGCAGGCCACAGCCTTGTCAATCCTGTACGGATGGTCTTTATTCCCTCCACGTCGGGGGAATCGGTGAGAAGTGACTGAATCCCTCGACAGAAATAAACAAGAACCACCATCTCCAAACCACACCAGCTGGATCCTCAATGCATTAATATCACAAAACCCCCACGTCCAAATTCAGAAACGCTGCTAACTCCTGGCACGTTCTTCTCCAGTCTCTGCTACTGATTGGCCGCCTCACAAGCATCTATCCAGTCACTGTAAACATCCACAGGTTCTGAGAGATCTGTAGGATCAAAGGTCAAGGACGGCAACAACAAACCATGTCCCCTGGGCTACCCCTTAGCTGTGCTGATCTGTAGCCCTGGGAAAGAGCCAGAGGCCACGAGCACCTTAAAGATTAGCCAAAGCTGTGGCATGCCGCTCACCCCCTGCAGCCACAAAGTCTGCTAGTCTTGAAGGTGCCACTGGACTCTGGCTCTTTTCTACTATTAAAATCTTGGTGTGGGATGAAAACAGGAGGCCGCTGCTGCTTCCTGCTGCCTTTCAGGCCTTTGCGTGTCCAGCCTTCTTTGGACCCCCTTTGCTCTACATGCATTGCGGAGACAACAGGAAGCAAACCCCAGAACTAGGAAGAATGACCACAACCTGGCCCAGAACTAGCCTGTCCCTCCCAGCACCTGGACTCTTTCCAGCCCCACAAGAAGTCCCCCTCCCCCTCGCCTTCCCATTTATTCTTCTTTTTTTTGGACCACTGTCATCTTTTGACTTTTCTCCAACGATGAGACTATCGCCCCTTTCTATTATTTCCCCTTCACCTGTGCATTCTTCCCAGTGCAAACCCGCCCCTCACACCTTTCTCGCCCAGTGCCTGGTGCATATGCAGAGGTCTCTTCTGAAACCTAGAAATTCTCACACATATATCCTGTGTCTCGTTTTTGCCATAGAACAGTGTATAGACTTCTCTCACAGAGATGTTTTCAGACACTGTCAGAGAGCAGGGGCCGGGGGGGGGGGGGGGGCGGAGGGAAGGGGGGTGCAGAAATTCCTCTTCCTTTTGTGTATCCAGCGCTGTCACCCATGATGAGGTCATAACACAGACAGGGCTGTAAAAAAAGAGTGATAGGGAAGTAAGACCCCTTCTCCTAATACACCCAAGCACACTTAAAGGCCTGTGTCCCTCTCCTACACAAAACAGCGCTCCTACCTCAACAAGCAAGACATCAGAGAAATATCACTGCAGCTCCCTTCTCTAGGAGAGTCACCCAAACAATGAATAATTTAAAAATGCTACCAAACCTTAGGCTTCTTTATTGACGAGGGTTAAGCAGAGAAGCTAACCAGAGAAGCCAGCACCGGGAAGTTAAGCAAGAAAGAAAAAAGCTAAAAAGAATAATGTTCTGCAGGAGATCAACACGGGCTGCAGTTCCAGTTTTTGCTGCTGGCTGGGACAAGAAATGCAAATAGTGAGGGGCCTGCAGAGAAATCTCTCCCTTCATGCTGCCACGAACATATTTGGAGGTCCTGGCACTTGTTTCCTTCTTTCCTACAACCAGGGGAGGGCAGGGTAGGGCAGTCAGCAACTAGATGAAAGGATACATGTGATTGGGGTCTGAAATTCCTCCAGGCAGACTGTACAAGATATCACCCCAGTGTTCCGAGCTCGGTCCCTGAAAGAGAAGACACCACATGAATGCTGCAGAAGGCTTTCAGTCCCACTTTTCTTAGAGGCAAGGAAGTTTCAGAAGGCAACATGTTGGTCTGCAGTAGAAGCGCTGGATTCAAGCCCAGACACGCCTTAGAGACCATCAGATCCCCTTCATCAGACCCCAAGATACTTTGCCCGACATCTGATGAAGGAAGGGAGCTTCCACCCCCAAAGTCTCCTTGACACATACGCCCTCTGGGTGCCTAATCTCCCTGGCTTCCCTTACCACAAAGTGAACACTTCTGCTGGCTGAGGCAGCAGCCAAGGAAGCTTCCTCCGGGACTCACCCCCGCCCACCCCAAGACTGCTCTCCTTTACCCAAGAACAGGGAGGAGGCAGCAGGACAGTCCACAGACACACCAGAAATAAACGCTGAAGCTCTTCATGGGCTGCTCTCCACCACCACTAGGGTTGCCAACTCTGGGTTGGGAAACAACTGGAAATTTTGGGGGTGGGGAGGGGAGGGGCCTCGGCAGGGTAGAAGGTCACAGAGCCCACCCTCCCAAGCAGCCATTCCCCCCCCAGGGCAGCTGATTCTTGGCTACCTGGAAGAAGAATTGCAGATTTATACCCCGCTCGTCTCTCTGAATCAGGGTCTCAGTGGCCTACAATCTCCTTTATCTCCTTCCCCCACAACAAACACCCTGTGAGGTGGGTGGGGCTGAGAGCTCTCTGACAGAAGCTGCCCTTTCAAGGACTGCTCTGCAAGAGCTACGACTGACCCAAGGCCATCTCAGCAGCTGCAAGTGGGGAATCAAACCCGGTTCTCCCAGATAAGAGTCCGCACGCTTCACCACCACACCAAACTGGAGATCCATGGTGACAGTGGGCCCCACCTGCAGCCCGTCAGCACCATCCGCCACAGCGGCAGCTGCCAGAAACTTCACTGCTGTCATAACATGCAGCAGCCCTTCGACATCTGCACGGATGTTTAATTTCCTTTTTTTAAATTGAAGGCACTGACACTCATTTTAGCACACCCCAAGAGCTCTGCATGGTATACTGTGGTCAGCTGTTCCCTCATCCATTTCAGCAGAATTTCTCTCTCTTCTACACTGAGGCATAAGAACATAAGAGAAGCCATGTTGGGTCAGGCCAGTGGCCCATCCAGTCCAACACTCTGTGTCACATAAGAACATAAGAGAAGCCCTGTTGGATCAGGCCAGTGGCCCCTCCACTCCAACACTCTGTGTCACATAAGAACATAAGAGAAGCCCTGTTGGATCAGGCTAATGGCCCCTCCAGTCCAACACTCTGTGTCACACAATGGCCAAAAAAAATTATTTATATATATATATATACACACACACACACTGTGGCTAATAGTACTGATGGACCTCTGCTCCATATTTTTATCTAACCCCCTCTTGAAGCTGGCTATGCTTGTAGCTGCTACCTCTTCCTGTGGCAGTGAATTCCACATGTTAATCCCCCTTTGGGTGAAGAAGTACTTCCTTTTATCCATTCTAACCCAACTGCTCAGCAATTTCATTGAATGCCCACGAGTTCTTGTATTGTGAGAAAGGGAGAAAAGTACTTCTTTCTCTACCTTCTCCATTCCATGCATAATCTTGTAAACCTCTATCATGTCACCCCGCAGTCGACATTTCTCCAAGCTACTCAACTTCCTTGTGATTCTCGTAACATCACTTGCATTACTGGTTAGTTGCATATCACATTAGTGATTGCTATATCTCTTCACATGGGGCTGTGGCTCAGTGGCAGAGCCTCTGCTTGGCATGCAGAAGGTACCAGGTTCAATCCCTGGCATCTCCAGTTCAAAAGACCAGGCAGGAGGTGATGGGAAAGACCTTGAGCTGAGACCCTGGCTCAGTGGCAGAGCCTCTGCTTGGCATGCAGAAGGTCCCAGGTTCAATCCCCAGCATCTCCAGTTAGAAGGACCAGGCGGGGGGGATGGGAAAGACCTTGACTTTAGACCCTGGCTCAGTGGCAGAGCCCCTGCTTGGCATGCAGAAGGTCCCAGGTTCAACCCTCAGCATATCCAGTTAAAAGGATCAGGCAGGAGGTAATGGGAAAGACCTTGAGCTGAGACCCTGGCTCAGTGGCGGAGCCTCTGCTTGGCATGCAGAAGGTCCCAGGTTCAATCCCCGGCATCTCCAGTTAGATGGTCCAGGCAGGGGGGGATGGGAAAGACCTTGACCTGAGACCCTGGCTCAGTGGCAGAGCCTCTGCTTGGCATGCAGAAGGTCCCAGGTTCAACCCTCGGCATATCCAGTTAAAAGGATCAGGCAGGAGGTGATGGGAAAGACCTTGAACTGAGACCCTGGCTCAGTGGCAGAGCCTCTGCTTGGCATGCAGAAGGTCCCAGGTTCAATCCCCAGCATCTCCAGTTAGAAGGACCAGGCAGGGGGGGATGGGAAAGACCTCAGCCCAAGACCCTGGAAAGCTGCTGCCAGTCTGAGTAGACTGAGTATTCCCAAATACCTTCCCCCTCCCTACACACACACACATCTCCAGTGACCCCTGCTCCATGCCCAGAAGATGGCAAAACCTCCAGGATCTCTGGCCAAACTGGCCTGGAGAAAAATTGCTTCCTGACCCCAAAGTGGCAATCAGCATTTCCCAGGGTGTGTAAGAAGGAGCCACAAGAACTAAGAACTGATGCAGCCTTTCCGGCCCTCCTTCTCATGATCTACCTAAAATTCTTGACTAAAATTCACGCTAATTAACATCCTAGTCGCTAATATAACAAAGCAACCAGACCACTGAACCAGCTGTACTACTAGATCCACTAGGAGGTGAAATTCTTGAGGGATGAGTTTTCAAATGATGTACAAGCATTCCTCAAATGTAGGCATACAGGTATACATTTTATTTATTCATTTATTAAAAGCGACAGTATAACACAAAGTATAACTTTCAGCTCCATCTTACGCATAGTCAGGAGCAATTCCACACGGGGTTATACTGCTGGCATCAATAACAGTGTTCTTCATACAAAAAAACAAATATTACCATATTCAGTTACATCCATTAAACCAGGATGCATTTAATTGGCTTCCACACTCCTCCTCAACAGCCAGTTATGCAAGTCGGGCCTGTCAGCCTGATCCACATCCACAGAGAAGGCAGTCTAACCACATTGGCACATCTCCTCTGGGAGGCACCCGCAGAGGTCCCCTTTAAGTCTCAAGTCACATTACAAGAGGCATCTGAAGCCGGAGAGCAGCATTTCAACAGAACAGATTGGCCAGACACGCCACTTTGGAGGATGGGGCAAAAAAAAGGAGCCTTCCCCCTTGCATATTTTGTCTATTTCCTTAGGACATCTGGAGGAATTGCTGCAATAAACACAGCTCTCTATTACACCTGCAGTCCTTGACATACAGGATGCCGTAGAGTTGATTAGTGCAAAGGCTGCACAGTCCCTCAAACAAATCTCACGCTGACAGTCAGAAAAAGAACTCCCCCCCCCCCAGCATTTCCACCTGTCCAAACCTTTCCTTCAGAGGGCTGCAGCCCCCTCCCTCACACCACATCCTGCTAAAATGATTTATTTTAGCAAGACTGAAAACAGAACGTCAAGAATAGGCCCACTTACATTTTAACATCACAGGATTTCTCGTGGTTACAGAAGGGGCAGGTGAACTGAGTTTCCAGGGTGCCAGTCATCTTCTTCTTGGGCGGAGGCTTCCGTTTTGACTTCCGGCGCCCCATCTTTGCCTGCCAGGCACAGAAGAGCAAGGAAGAGTAAATGGAAAGCACCAGGATATCCCAGGAACTTTGCCGAAAGCCCTTCTATCAGAGCTCTTTTATTAAAGCAGAAACGCAGTTCCGGGTGGCTTGGTGTCAGGAGGTGTGGCCTAATACACAAATGAGTTCCTGCTGGGCTTTTCCCACAAAAAACCTGAGAAACAACTGTGATGTCAGGAGGTGTGGCCTAATATGCAGATGAACTACTGCATGGCAGAAATGTCAGAGAGGCCTTGAGAGATTGTGGCTGTGTTGACGATAAGAGATACCTAACTTATACCCAGAATTAACCTTTGTTGGTCTTAATGGTGCCACTGGACTCAAACTATTGTTCTACTAGGTAAGTTAGCAGAAGTTCTCAAAAAGCCATGCAGGGATCAGCCTACCACTCCCATCTGGGGCCATCCATTTCTGGATGGGGGGGCACCACCTCCACACCTCAAGGGGCTTCCCCACACAAGAAAGTGAAGGGAGGAAAACCAAAACAGCTTTAAAGTCACTGCTCTGTTAAAAAAAAAAATCTTCAAAGCCAATGTACAAATGAATCAGACGTTCTGAACAAATTACACACTACTGAAGATAGGTGCTTGCTCACAAAATCTTATTCCCAGAATTAAACTCTGTTGGTATTAAAGATGCCAGACCGGACTCCAACTTTGTTCTACAAACTATATGGCACCTTTAGACAGAGACCTGGATTTCCTTACTCACTTACAACCTCTAATACCTCTACAGAAATTTTGACCAGCTGTTCTTGACACATTTTACCACTTTATAACCTCATACCAGCACCTGTAAATTTTCATTTAAACTTATTATTTTGCTTATCGGTTCACACCTCCAGCCTCTCTCATCATCCATGGTTTGGAATGGCTAACTGGGCTCCCATTTCCAAACCTTTTGACGTTTTATGACTTAGATTCACACCCAACCGCCTTTCTTTCCCCAAACATAAGAATCAAGATGCCTGTCTGAACAATCCCTCCCTTGGAATCTTCCCCTAAAAAGGGCTCTGTGGAGTTGACGACCCACACATCTGCAGAAAATTGGGAAAGCTGCTACTGAAATAAACGGTCTCTTAAAGCTGCCACTTGGGGTTGCCAAGTTCAGAACAGGAGATTCCTGGAGACTTTGGGGGTGGAGGGGTTTGGGGAGTGGGGTGCACACTGCCACAGAGCCCCCCCCCTTCCCAAGCAGCCATTTCCCTGCATTCTGGAGATGAGCTGTCATTCCTGGAGAGCTCCAGGCCCCACCGGGAGGCTGGCGTGGCCAGGGTGGCGCCTGGAGAGATGAGGGACCCCAGGAGGGGCGGGATGCCACAGAGGCCGCCCTCCCGCCAGAGACCACCACCCCTTTCCGCAGGGAACCTGAGCTCTGCAGTCCAAACCAGGTAGGGCTGCCAAGTCCAATTCAATAAATATCTGGGGACTTTGGGGGTGGAGCCAGGAGACATTGGGGTGGAGCCAGGAGCAAGGCTAGGACAAATATCACTGAACTCCAAAGGGAGTTCTGGCCAGGACATTTAAAGGGACCGCACACCTTTTCGATGCCTTCCCTCCAGTGGCAATAATGAAAAATAGGGGCACCTTCTTTTGGGGCTCATAGAATTGGACCCCCTGGTCCAATCTTTTTGAAACTTGGGGGGTATTTTGGGGAGAGGCACTGGATGCTATGCTGTAAAAATGGTGCCTCAACCTCAAAAAACAGCCCCCCCAGAGCCCCAGCTGCATGCACATCAATTCTCCATGGGATTCAGTCTCCGTAGGGGACAATGGCGTGCCCAGCAGACATGCCCCCTCCCTGCTTTCTGACGACCCTGAAGCGGGGGGAGGGCCTCCCCCGCTCCCACCTGGGGATTGGCAACCCTAACTACCCAGGGCTGATTCCGGGAGGTCTCCAGGCCCCGCCGGGAGGCTGGCAACCCTCCCCGCCACGGGGCTTCCGTTCCACGCCTCCCGCCTCAGTCCCCCGCCCACCGGCTCAGCGAGGCAGGACGGAGCCCCTCTCGGGCCGCAGCAGGAGGCGTCTCCCGCGGGCGGAGCGGGGACAAGGGAGAAGCCGCCACGACCTACCCGGGCCTCGTTGCCAACGGAGACCGGCACTTCCGGCACAGCGCTCCGAAAGGACCCGCGGAGGCCCCGCCTCTTCCGGCAGGGGGCGCGTGGCGGCGGGAGGGGTTTTCGTGAAGAACCCGGAAAAGGATGCGCCGGAGGCTCTGATTGGTCGGTTTCTTCCCCTGAGCGGGCTGTGGAAGGCCGTGAAGAGAAAGGACCCGGATGTGCTCCTCGGGGCTTCCGGTCCGAGCGGAGGAAGAAGAGGAGGAAGAGGCGGGCCCAGAGTGCGTCTGCCGGACGGACTCCTGCCTGTCGCGTGGCGCCCGCAGCCGCAGCCTTTGGGCCGAGTAGGGTTGCCGGGTCCGGCTCAGGAATATCTGAGGACTTTGGGGGTGGAGCCAGGAGACTTCAGGGGTGGAGCCAGGGGGCATTGGGGGTGGAGCCAGGAGACTTCAGGGGTGGAGCCAGGGGGCATTGGGGGTGGAGCCAGGAGCAAGGTTGTGAGAAGCATAATTAAACTCCAAAGCGAGGTCTGGCCATCCCATTTAAAGGGACAGCACACCTTTTAAATGTCTTCCCTCCATTGGAAATAATGGAGCCTATGGGTTCCTTTTTGGGGGCGCATAAAATTGGACCCCCTGGGGCAACCCTTTTGAAAGGACTGAGGAGAGGCATTGGATGCTATGCTGAAATCTTGGTGCCTCTCTCAAAATGCAGCCCCTCTGTAGCCCCAGGTACCCATGGATCAATTCTCCATTATACCCTATGGGAATCTGTCTCCATAGGGAATAATGGAGTTCTCAGCAGACATTTCCCTCCCCTCCCCTCCCCCTGCTTTCTGACGACCCTGAAGCAGGGGGAGGGCCTCCAAACCGGGGGATCCCCTGCGACCACCTGGGGATTGTAACAAAAGGGGGGGAAATAGGGTCGCCAATCCCCAGGTGGGGGCAGGGGATCCCCCGGTTTGGAGGCCCTCCCCCCGCTTTAGGGTCGTCAGAAAGTGGGGGCAGGGGAGAGAAATGTCTGCTGGGAACTCTATTATTCCATATGGAGATTTATTCCCATAAAAAATCATGGAGAATTGAACCACGGGGATCTGGGGGGGGGGTGTTTTTTGAGGTAGAGGCAGCAGATTTTCAGCACAGCATCTAGTGCCTCTCCCCAAAATATCCCCCAAGTTTCAAAACGATTGGACCAGGGGGTCCAATTCTATGAGCCCCAAAAGAAGGTGCCCCTATCCTTCATTATTTCCTATGGAAGGAAGACATTTAAAAGTTGTGCCGTCCCTTTAAATGTGATGACCAGAACTCCCTTTGGAGTTCAATTATGCTTGTCACAGCCTTGATCTTGGCTCCACCCCTAATGTCTCCTGGCTCCACCCCCAAAGTCTCCTGGCTCCACCCCCAAAGTCCCCAGATATTTCTTAAATTGGACTTGGCAACCCTAGGGGGAAACTATAAAAGTAACAACTGTTGATGCAAGTCTTGGCTTGCTACTCTATATTTTGAAACAAACAAGTTATTATCAGTATTATTGACAGAAAAGCACTGCACACTAGACGGCAGATTTGAACAGCGTTGGCAAAATTACAATAGAAGGTTGATGTTGCAGTAACAGCAGCAGCATTCAGCCTAGGTCACTCTCCATTTCATTTGCCTTCTTCAGGCTGCAGTACACTAGGTAAAGCCTTGAATTCAGTAATGGAATGCCTGGTATTTCCTTCCAATTTATATTTAGACCCTCTCCAACTTTTACAGTTGTTGTATAGACAGTTGCAATCGGAGCCTCAGAGATCAACAGTCTTCCATTAGGGGTTACCCTTTGTCAGATTCAAAATGTCTCTGGGGATTGGCAACCCTGGGGCTGAGGGGAAGGCAAGGGTGCTGCTGGAAAGGCCACCCAGGACCAGTGTTCCCTCTAAGCTGAGTTAGTGTAAGCCGGATCTCACTTTTTTAGCCCCTGGCTCACACATTTTTGTTTTAGCTCAGGAAAACTGTCCCCACAGCACACTAATTTATGCCGTAACTCACAACTTTAAAGCCAGAAGCTCACAAAGTAGAATTTTTGCTCACAAGACCCCACAGCTTAGAGGGAGTGTTGCCCAGGGACCCTTTTGCGTTGTTGGAAAGGAGACTGGCGCCCTCCTCAGCCATAAACAGATTCTTAACCTTCCCCCAGCCTGAAGACCTGAAGGTGGATATGTGGGAGGAGGGTGCAATGGCCCCCCACCCAACATTGCCATTTTCTGCAGAGAAATGATCTCTGTCATCTGGTGATCAGTTATAAATCTGGGAGATCTCCAGGCCCCACCTGGAGGTTGGTAAGCCTATTTGAGTTGGAGTTTGTGGCGTTGGGAAGGAGAGTGACCTAAGCAGGGTGTGATGCCATAGGCTCTCTTCTAAAGCAGACATTTACTCCAGAAAAAGTGGCTCCTGGTTTTTAGCCCCTGTGTGACACCGAGTGTTGGACTGGAGGGGCCATCGGCCTGATCCAACATGGCTTCTCTGATGTTCTTATGTCTGGGACAGTGATGCTCTGTCTTGGTGCTTAGGGGGGCAACAATGGGAGGGCTTCTGGTGTTCTGGCCCTGCTAGTGGACCTCCTGATGGCCCCTGGGTTTTGGCCACTCTGACAGAGTGTTGGAGTGGAGGGGCCGTTGGCCTGATCCAACAGGGCTTCTCTTATGTTAATGCTTTTAATAAATAAATTAGCAGAAATCTCCAGTCCCCCACCTGAAGGGTGGTAACCCTGCATGAATAGTATGCAAATTTCATCCATACACAATTTGGTCCTCCTTCATTCCTTTTTCAACAAAGGTACCTTTGTTCATGAGGATCTCATAGAATCATAGCGTTGGAAGGGACCTCCGGAGTCATCTAGTCCAACCCCTTGCATGATGCAGGAGTTTCACAAATACCTCCCCCACACAAGTTCTTTTTATCCCTTTTTAGCTTGTCATTCTAAAGTGTCAGTTTCAGCCACTTTGAAATTTTAGTAGTGCTGCAGAAGTTGTGATAGCCCTCCCTGCCAATGACTTTGTTTGTAGCTAAATATATTTCCGGTCCTTTCATCCTTTTAAGTTATACCTATTCCTGCTACTCAAGAACACTGTCTCATGCAGCTTCAATGGGAGAAAGGAAAGGTACCCTGCAAGGAACAGTTGTTTGCATGTTATTTGAAATGACTTCAATGAAAAAATGTAAAAACTGTTCTAAAAGTAGTTTATTGAAAACAAAGCCACAAGGAAGTAGTAGAACATGTGCTCCTCGTATCTTGTAGTACAAAGTGAAACAGAGTTGAATTTACACAGAATCTTTGAGCTTGCAGTAAACCAAGCTGCACTATTTCAAAAGAAAAAGCTGGTGCTTGTGTCTAAAGCAGAGCCAGGCACGAAATGGAGTCAGAAGCAAAAGATGTATCGTCCTTTAAAAGCAAAGTGGAAGAACTGTACTCATGGCACCCACAGGCCATAACACTTTCCAAATCTGCCGTGTTCTGGGTAGGTGGAATGACTGAGCCGTTATGTCCAGTGCCTGGGGGAAGAGATGGCTGAGCAGCAGCATGCCGCAAATGCAGAGTGCAGCAGTTAGGTCGTGGTTCAGACAACTGCATATTGCCACTCCCCACCACTAAACACCTCCCAGTTTGCACAGGAACTCTGTGCCACTGCAAGAGGGCACTTTCCCTGCAGGCTGAAGGAGGATCACCCCATTGTGGGACAGAATCCCTTCAGCCAGATTACAGGGGGCTGTAAAATCATCCAAAATGTGTTGGGAAAAGGAGATTCTTTGACGGGGGGGGAGGGGGGGAGACTTCGCTCTTTCCGAGGGTGGGAGATGGGAAGGGAGTGGCTTGCTTTGTCCTATCGTATTCTTGGTCTGTCTGAATTTCAGCTCTGCCTACACATTTGAAGCACAACATGCTGTTCAGAGAGTGCAGAGTTACTTTTCAGCCCCAGTCTTAATCAACTGGCAGAGTTCGGCCAATCACCTGAAAACTACACCTCTGCAGAAGAAGGCTGCAAATTTATACCCCACCCTTGCCTCTAAATCAGTCTCAGAGCGGTTTACAATCTCCTTTAGCTTCTCCCCCCACAGCAGACACCCTATGAGGTGGGTAGGGCTGAGAGAGCTCTCCCAGAAGCTGCCCTTTCAAGGACAGAGTCTCAGAGCGGCCTACAATCTCCTTTACCTTCCTCTTCCACAACAGACATCCTGTGAGGTGGGTAGGGCTGAGAGAGCTCTCCCAGAAGCTGCCCTTTCAAGGACAGAGACTCAGTGCTCCCTACAATCTCCTTTATCTTCTCCCCCCACAACAAACACCCTGTGAGGTGGGTGGGGCTGAGAGAGCTCTCACAGCAGCTGCCCTTTCAAGGACAGAGTCTCAGAGCGACCTACAATCTCCTTTACCTTCCTCCCCCACAACAGACACCCTGTGAGGCAGGTGGGACTGAGAGAGCTCTCCCAGAAGCTGCCCTTTCAAGGACAGAGTCTCAGAGCGGCTCACAATCTCCTATATCTCCTCCCCCCACAACAGACACCCTGTGAGGTGAGTGAGGCTGAGAGGGCTCTCACAGCAGCTTCCCTTTCCAGGGCAACCTCTGCCAGAGCAATGGCTGACCCAAGGCCATTCCAGCAGCTGCAAGTGGAGGAGTGGGGAATCAAACCCGGTTCTCCCAGATAAGAGTCTGCGCACTTCACCACTACATCAAACTGGCTCTTCAGGTTTTAAGGCAGAGGGCTTACCTACACAAAAGTGTTCTCCTTCATGATGGTGGTGAGAGACAGAGTGCTGGACAAGAGATTATGGCTCTCCAGGTGCTTCCTCAAGATCTTGCTGTGTAGCAGAACAGGGCGAGGAATGCCCCCCTCCCGCCCGTGTTCGCACTTCTCCATCAGAGCAAGGAATGATGGCTGCCCAGCAGTGCCTCCTGTCTGTCCTTTCCCCCTGTCTGATGCGCATCTCCTGGCTAAAGCAGGGGGCCAGGTGAGCCTCTCTGCAGCCACTTTCAGCCAGGTGGCAGCAGCGCTACAGAGGAGGTGCAGACCTGTGGAAGCCACACCTGTTGCCCTTTCCCACGTTGTCATGCCCAAGGTGGCCGCTTCACCCGGGACAAAAGTGAAAATTTCAGACCGCGCAGGTCTCTGCTTGCTGCCTCGTATGTCTTGACCTTCCTCGCTACCAGCTTATCCTTAAAAACTGAAGCCCATCTGCCCTAGCCCAGGGGGGTCGAACTTATTTGTTATGAGGGCTGGATCGGACATAAATGAAACCTGGCTGGGCCTGTCGGGCCTGCCCATGTGTGCAGCTACTGAAGATTAGGTAGCAGAGAGATAAACTTTTTAAAGGACACAGACAAACCGACTAAAGATTTTTTTTAAAAAAAACCTTTAAAATAAAACATGCTTAAAACATTAGCACTTGTTGGTCTTATAGGTGCTTTCCTTGTATTTCTCCCATGGGATCGAGGGAACTGGGCAAGGGAAGCCGTGGCTCTTTCCTTCCTTTCCCAGGGGACCAGGAGGGGGAGGAGCCTCAGCCAATAGGAGGAAGAGAGGCTTGATTCAGTAGCTCTGCTGTGGGATTGAGAGAGCCTGGCAAAGCAAGCTGTTATGCAGAAGGAAGCAAGAGAGAAGGAGAAGGGAGCAGATGGCAGCTAGTTGCTCAGGGGCCTGATAGGAGCCCTCCAGGGGCCAGATTCAGCCCCTGGGCCACATATTTGGCACCCCTGACCTAGCCTGTCTGGCTTACCTCCCTGGGCTACCAGGAGCTTACCTCCCTGAAAAAAGTGGAGAAAGAAAGAATCCAGGACTTCTTGACGTGGTGTGATCCCAGGAGGGAGATAGGAGATTACAGGGCTTTAGAGGCAGTTTGAGGCGACAGAGAAGTTATGCTGCTCTACTAGGAGGCAAACAGAAACGGGTACCTACAGCTGCTTTGTGTACCATGGCATTTCAAATTGGGGCGGGGGGAGAGAATGCCCCCTCCAAAGACAAGCTGATTCTGTTCTCTATTACTGGATCATAACAAACGTGGCTGACTGAAGAGAAACCACTGGGGCTCCATCACCAGTCGATGTCCAAGCCAGGCAACCTGTGTGGCCACAGGGGCTCAAACCGCCTCTGCCTTCAAGTCTGGGTGGTGGAGGCTGCCCTGCTTCAGCGAAGTTTCCTGCGGGGCAACGAGGTCTTGTAGAGTGACCTGCGCTTGCTGTCCAGGTAGGTGATGCTCATCTCTTTCTCGTCGATCTTAATGTAGGTGAATCCCCCCAGAGAAGACAACTGGCCATAGAAGAAACGCAGGTAACCGGCCGGGACTGAATGGAGATTTTTTGTGGAGTCATCCATGAAATTGCCTGCTCCGCTCAGCACGTGCCCCACGCCGGCTTTGTCCTCCAAGTACTGTTGGGAGAGAGAGAGAGAGAAAAGGACAGCCTTAAAGCAGGCAAACCTCATGGGCTGGCAGAACTGGACCTTGTGAGCACAAATTCAACCCAGAGTTACTTGCTTTGTGATCTGCTCACCAGAGGGGGGGTGGGATAGACCAGGAGTAACATCAAAAGCAGCCTGCACATGTGAGCAGATCACAAAGCAAGCCCCTCCTGCAGCGCATGCGCTCAAGCAGTGTTCCTCTAGGCTGGTAGTGTGAGCTAGCTCACAGTTTTTTAGCCTCCAGCTCACACATTTTTGTCTCACCTCAGGGAAAATGGCCCCAGAGCAAACTAATGTATGCAGCAGCTCACAACTTTAATGCCAGCAGCTCACAAAGTAAGAGTTTTTGCTCACAAGACTCCACAGCTTAGAGGGGAAATGGCTCTCAAGTCTCTCTTTTTGCTCCCTCTCAAGCAGCACATCCTGATCCGGACGGCCCAGGCTAGCCCGGTCTCCCCAGATCTCAGAAGCTCAGCAGGGTCAGCCCTGGTTAGTCCTTGGATGGGAGACCACCAGGGAAGTCCAGGGTTGCTACGCAGAGGCAGACAAGGGCAGACCACCTCTGGACATCTCTTGTAGGGTTGCCAATCCCCAGATGGGGGCAGGGGATCCCCCAGTTTGGAGGCCCTCCCCCCACTTCAGGGTCCTCAGAAAGCGGGGGAGGGGAGGGAAATGTCCGCTGGGAACTCTGTTATTCCCTATGGAGATTTATTCCCATAGAAAATCATGGAGAATTCATCCACGGATATTTGGGGCTCTGGGGGGGGGGGTGGCTGTTGTTTGAGGTAGATGCGCTAAATTTTCAGCATAGCATCCAGTGGCTCTCCCCAAAATACTCCCTAAGTTTCAAAAAGATTGGACCAGAGGGTCCAATTCTATGAGCCCTCAAAGAAGGTGCCCCTATCCTTCGTTATTTCCAATGGAAGGAAGACATTTAAAAAGGTGTGCTGTCCCTTTAAATGTGATGGCCAGAACTCCCTTTGGAGTTCAATTATGCTTGTCACACCCTTGCTCCTGGCTCGTCCCCCAATATCTCCTGGCTCCACCCCCAAAGTCCCCAGATATTTCTTGAATTGGACTTGGCAACCCTAATCTCTTGCCTTGAAAACTCTCTTGTGTCGACTCTGACTCGATGCACTTCCCACTGCTGCCCCCCCGCCCCCCCCCCCCCCCCCCCGGCCGTCTTGCAGAGGAGGAGCTGCTGTGTTTCCTCGGTGCGTCTGTGGGCCAGACTTGAGGCTGACTCGCTCTTCCCCCTGCTGATTCAGCAAACCCGTGAATGCCAAAGCTCGAAGGAGGAGGAGGAGGGCCTGTGTCGCTCCGCTCACCTGCAGGTTGTGGTCGTGGCCGCACAGGTAGGCCGTGGCCTTGTGTTGCTGCAGCAGGGGCTGGAGGAGCTTGACCAAGCACGCGGTGGGGCCGTGTTTCCCCACAGACCACACCGGATAGTGCCCGGCCACCAGCAGGTAGTCGTCCTTGGACTTGGCCATCTGTTTGCGCAGCCAGGCCAGCTGGCTACGGGCCACGCCCAGATCCTTGGGGCCCCGGGGCTGCTCGTCCTGGAAGTCGTCGGAATTGCCGCAGATGGTCACCGTGTCGATCATGAGGATGGCGACGGTGGCGTTGCTGCCGGGCACCTTGAACCTCAGCTTGTAGTAGGATTTGGGGAAGCGCCTGGGAAGGAGGTGGAAGGAGGGAACCGTCAGAGCTGGAAGGAGGGTCAGTCAGAAGGACACAGCCAAGAGGATTCCTCCTCCTAATATGCTTGGCAGAATGCACTGGCAACCCCACGGCAGGAGGCCTTCGTCTGCATTGGGAGGAACCATACCTGTGGATTTGCTGGGGTCTTCTCACAGGTATTCAGTTCATAGAATCCTGGAGTTGGAGGGGGCCATGCAGTGGTCCCCAACCTTCTTGCCACCAGGGACTGGTTTTGTGGAAGACAATTTTTCCACAGACTGGCGGGGCAGTGGGGGGAGAGAATGGTTTTGGGATGATACAATTGTGCACTTTATTTTGGTGTAGTGGTTACGTGTGCAGACTCTTATCTGGGAGAACCAGGTTTGATTCCCCCCTCCTCCACTTGCAGCTGCTGGAATGGCCTTGGATCAGCCAGAGCTCTCTTCTCTGGGAGAACCAGGTTTGATTTCCCACTCCTCCACTTGCACCTGCTAGAATGGCCTTGGGTCAGCCAAAGCTCTCTTATCTGGGAGAACCAGGTTTGATTCCCCCCTCCTCCACTTGCACCTGCTGGAATGGTCTTGGGTCAGCCAGAGCTCTCTTATCTGGGAGAACCAGGTTTGATTTCCCCCTCCTCCACTTGCACCTGCTGGAATGGCCTTGGGTCAGCCAAAGCTCTCTTATCTGGGAGAACCAGGTTTGATTCCCCACTCCTCCACTTGCAGCTGCTGGAATGGCCTTGGGTCAGCCAGAGCTCTCTTATCTGGGAGAACTGGGTTTGATTCCCCACTCCTCCACTTGCACCTGCTAGAATGGCCTTGGGTCAGCCAAAGCTCTCTTATCTGGGAGAACCAGGTTTGATTCTCCACTCCTCCACTTGCATCTGCTGGAATGGCCTTGGGTCAGCCAGAGCTCTTATCTGGGAGAACCAGGTTTGATTCCCCACTCCTCCACTTGCACCTGCTGGAATGGCCTTGGGTCAGCCAGAGCTCTCTTATCTGGGAGAACCGGGTTTGATTCCCCACTCCTCCACTTGCACCTGCTAGAATGGCCTTGGGTCAGCCAGAGCTCTTATCTGGGAGAACTGGGTTTGATTCCCCACTCCTCCACTTGCATCTGCTGGAATGGCCTTGGGTCAGCCAGAGCTCTCTTATCTGGTAGAACCGGGTTTGATTTCCCACTCCTCCACTTGCACCTGCTAGAATGGCCTTGGGTCAGCCAAAGCTCTCTTATCTGGGAGAACCAGGTTTGATTCTCCACTCCTCCACTTGCATCTGCTGGAATGGCCTTGGGTCAGCCAGAGCTCTTATCTGGGAGAACCAGGTTTGATTCCCCACTCCTCCACTTGCACCTGCTGGAATGGCCTTGGGTCAGCCAGAGCTCTCTTATCTGGGAGAACTGGGTTTGATTCCCCACTCCTCCACTTGCACCTGCTAGAATGGCCTTGGGTCAGCCAGAGCTCTTATCTGGGAGAACTGGGTTTGATTCCCCACTCCTCCACTTGCATCTGCTGGAATGGCCTTGGGTCAGCCAGAGCTCTCTTATCTGGTAGAACCGGGTTTGATTCCCCACTCCTCCCCTTGCATCTGCTAGAATGGCCTTGGGTCAGCCATACCTCTTGTAGAGCTGTCCTTGAAAGGGCAGCTTCTGAGAGAGCTCTCTCAGCCCCACCCACCTCACAGGGTGTCTGTTGTGGGGGAGGAAGATAAAGGAGATTGTGAGCCACTCTTGAGATTTAGAGTAGAGGGCAGGATATAAACACAATGTATTATTATTATTACATTGTAATATATAATTAAATAATTATACAACTCACGGCCTGGTTGCTAATAGGCCACGGACTGGGACCAGTCCACGGCCTGGGGGTGGAGGACTGCTGATCTAGTCCAACCCCCTGCTCCATGCAGGATCAGCCCAAAGCATCTCCGACAAATAATCATCCAGCTGTGTTTTGAAGACTGCCAAGGAAAGGGAGCTCCCCACCTTCCTAGGCAGCTGGCTCCACTTCTGAATGACAGTAATTCCTGCCCCCCCCCCCAAATATCCAGCTGGTACTTTTGTGCTTATAATTTGAGCCTCTGGCTTCAGGCCCTGTCCTCAGCTGCCGAATGCATCGACTCCTTGCCCTCCTTTAAGACGCTGACCACTTCCCCATATGACTCAAAGCTGTAGCACCTTTCTAAAAACCACGGAGTAATGCATAGAGAAGGCACATGCAGCATTTCCTGACTTTTATCGTTTGAGGGGAGGGGCTGTGGCTCAATTCAAGTCCCAGGTTCAATCCCCGGCAGCATCTCCAGGTTAAAAGGACCAGGCAGGAGGGGATGGGAAAGACCTTGATCTGAGACCCAGGCTCAGTGGCAGAGCCTCTGCTTGGCATGCAGAAGGTCCCAGGTTCAATCCCCAGCATCTCCAGTTAGAAGGACCAGGCAGGAGGTGATGGAAAGACCTTGACCTGAGACCCTGGCTCAGTGGCAGAGCCCCTGCTTGGCATGCAGAGGGTCCCAGGTTCAATCCCCAGCATCTCCAGTTAAAAAGGACCAGGCAGGAGGGGATGGGAAAGACCTTGACCTGAGACCCTGGCTCAGTGGCAGAGCCCCTGCTTGGCATGCAGAGGGTCCCAGGTTCAGTCCCCGGCATCTCCAGTTCAAAGGACCAGGCAGGAGGGGATGGGAAAGACCTTGACCTGAGAACCTGGCTCAGTGGCAGAGCCTCAGCTTGGCATGCAGAAGATCCCAGGTTCGATCCCCGGCAGCATCTCCAGTTAAAAGGACCAGGCAGGGGGTGATGGGAAGACCCTCCCTGCCGGAGACCCTGGAGAGCTGCTGCCAGTCTGAGTTGACAAGACTGACCTTGATGAACTGAAGGTCTGATTCAGTACAAAGAAGCTCCCTGTGTTCACTTGGATGCAGCCAGCAGTTGACTCTGACATTGTCTGGACTTTGGAGCAGCCAAAAGAGAACCACTTTACCCTTTCCTCTCTTCTCAATCTCTCTTTAAGCTGTTTTCTCACATAAATGAGAAAAGCTACTGGAACGCCACCACTTTTCTTCTGTGTGCCCTGGGGCAGGAGGTAACCACTGCTTTTCAGCAGCACGCAGGGAATAACTCAACATTAGGAAGAACTTCCTGGCCGTTAGAGTGGTTCCTCAGTGGAACAGGCTTCCTCCTCGGGAGGTGGTGGGCTCTCCCTCCTTGGAGGTTTTTCAACAGAGGCTAGATGGCCATCTGACAGCAATGAAGATCCTGTGAATTTAGGGGGAGGTGTTTGTGAGTTTAGAGCGGTTCCTCAGTGGAAGAGGCTTCCTCCTTGGGATGTGGTGGGCTCTCCTTCCTGGGAGATTTTTCAACAGAGGCTAGATAGCCATCTGACAGCAATGAGGATCCTGTGAATTTAGGAGGAGGGGTTTGTGAGTTTAGAGCAGTTCCTCAGTGGAACAGGCTTCCTCCTCGGGAGGTGGTGGGCTCTCCCTCCTTGGAGGTTTTTCAACAGAGGCTAGATGGCCATCTGACAGCAATGAGGATCCTATGAATTTAGGAGGAGGGGTTTGTGAGTTTAGAGCAGTTCCTCAGTGGAACAGGCTTCCTCCTCGGGAGGTGGTGGGCTCTCCTTCCTTGGAGGTTTTTCAACAGAGGCTAGATGGCCATCTGACAGCAATGAAGATCCTGTGAATTTAGGGGGAGGTGGTTGTGAGTTTAGAGCGGTTCCTCAGTGGAACAGGCTTCCTCCTCGGGAGGTGGTGGGCTCTCCTTCCTTGGAGGTTTTTCAGCAGAGGCTGGATGGCCATCTGACAGCAATGAGGATCCTGTGAATTTAGGGGGAGGGTTTTGTGAGTTTAGAGCAGTTCCTCAGTGGAACAGGCTTCCTCCTCCGGAGGTGGTGGGCTCTCCTTCCTTGGAGGTTTTCCAACGGTGGCTAGATGGCCACCTGAAAGTGATGAAGATCCTTTGAATTCAGGGGGAGGTGTTTGTAAGTTTCCTGCATTGTGCAGGGGGTTGAACTAGATGACCCTGGAGGTCCCTTCCAACTCTAGGATTCTATGAACTGCTTCGGTGCTGATCACATTTAGAAGCCCTTGCAGTGGAATTAAAGTTGTGGCCGGGGGGCGGGGGGGGGGATGGGAATCTAGAGGAAAGATACTTCACAGACAGGTTTAGTGTCCTGTTTCATTTGGGTCTGTGCCTTTGAGTCCAGGGAGAGACGCAGGAACCATCTGTATTCTCTGCATAGCCATGAGATGGACTTCAGTGGTGGCTGATCTTGAATGGTTCCTCTTACAGCTTACAGCTCTCAAATGTGGGGCAATTCTGTGCTCCTTGGCCAAGGCGCTGGTGGTGACCTTCCTGTCTCTTCTCCTGCCCTAGTCTCAGTGGAAATCCAGGCCAAGGCTACAATGGCTGTGCCACAGCCTCTAACCAGAGAGCATGGCAGGTTGGGTGGGCGGGCCTGGGTGGGCCCAGCCTTTCTTTAGCAGATACGGCATCTCAAGAAGAAGAAGATATTGGATTTATATCCTGCCCTCCACTCCAAAGAGTCTCAGAGCGGCTCACAATCTCCTTTCCCTTCCTCCCCCACAACAGACACCCTGTGAGGTAGATGAAGATATTGGATTTATATCCAGCCCTCCACTCCAAAGAGTCTCAGAGCGGCTCACAATCTCCTTTACCTTCCTCCCCCACAACAGACACCCTGTGAGGTAGATGAAGATATTGGATTTATATCCAGCCCTCGACTCCGAAGAGTCTCAGAGTGCCTCACAATCTCCTTTCCCTTCCTCCCCCACAACAGACACCCTGTGAGGTAGATGAAGATATTGGATTTATATCCTGCCCTCCACTCCAAAGAGTCTCAGAGTGGCTCACAATCTCCTTTCCCTTCCTCCCCCACAACAGACACCCTGTGAGGTAGATGAAGATATTGGATTTATATCCTGCCCTCCACTCCGAAGAGTCTCAGAGTGGCTCACAATCTCCTTTCCCTTCCTCCCCCACAACAGACACCCTGTGAGGTAGATGAAGATATTGGATTTATATCCTGCCCTCCACTTCGAAGAGTCTCAGAGTGGCTCACAATCTCTTTTCCCTTCCTCCCCCACAACAGACACCCTGTGAGGTGGGTGGGGCTGAGAGGGGTCTCACAGCAGCTGCCCTTTCAAGGACAGAGACTCAGAGCGGCCTACAATCTCCCTTATCTTCTCCCCCCACAACAGACACCCTTTGAGGTGGGTGGGGCTGTGAGAGCTCTGGCTGACCCAAGGCCCTTCCAGCAGGTGCAAGTGGAGGAGTGGGGAATCAAACCCGGTTCTCCCAGATAAGAGTCCGCCCACTTCACCACTACACCAAACTGGCTCTCCTGAGAGAGGGTTTCTCCCTGAAATAAGGATGTTCAATCCTTATTGAATGGTTAAGCGAAAACACCAGTCACTCAACTGATGTGGCAGACTGGGATTAGTAGAAGTGCAAATTGTTGTTCTTTTTTAAAGGGCTTTTTTAAATCCTTTAGCATAACTCTAATGAGGAATGAAGAAAAGGGAACTTTATCGCTGCAGATCATGAAGCTGAGCCGGTCATTGGAGCCTCACCAGCGCTTGGAGATCTTGCTGTAGGCGATCTGGGCTGAGACGTTTCCCAAATGGTCGTGGTTCCCAGCGATGACATACCAAGGCACGTTGCGCAAGGAGGGTGCCCGGAAGACAGTCTCAAAGGTCTCCTGGAAGGGAAAAGGGAGAGCAGAAGAGACATTTCTGCCAGGGACCCCCAGCCGACTTCTCTCACCTGTGCCAGAAAAGCAGGTAGCCGCTTCCTCAAGGAGCAACCAGGGCCGGCACGCCAGGATTTCTTGAGGCAGGGCAGTGGGCAGGACCCATTCCCCCCCCCCACTTCCCCAGCAGTAAGCCCCTCCCCCTCTATTGGCTCTCACTGCTCCAGCCGCTGGGTTCCCACCTGCCCAAGACCACCAGGATGGTGGCACAAGGATGGCTCTCCTGGCAGCTCCCAGCCATGTATCCTGGCCAGTGCTGGGGGGGGGGGGGGATGGGTGGTCCTGGCAGCAGGAGGGCCTTCAAGCAAAGGGGGTGTGGAAAGGAAGGTGCACGGAAGATGGCCATCGGACAGAGAGGAAGATCCTGTGAATTTAGGGGGAGGGATTTGTGAGTTTAGAGTGGTTCCTCAGTGGAAGAGGCTTCCTCCTTGGGAGGTGGTGGGCTCTCCTTCCTTGGAGGTTTTCCAACAGAGGCTGGATGGCCATCTGACAGCAATGAGGATCCTGTGAATTTAGGGGGAGGTGTTTGTGAGTTAAGAGTGGCTCCTCAGTGGAACAGGCTTCCTCCTGGGGAGGTGGTGGGCTCTCCTTTCTTGGAGGTTTTTAAGCAGAGGCTAGATGGCCATCTGACAGCAATGAGGGTCCTGTGAATTTAGGGGGAGGGGTTTGTGAGTTTAGAGCGGCTCCTCAGTGGAACAGGCTTCCTCTCGGGAGGTTGTGGGCTCTCCTTCCTTGGAGGTTTTTAAACAGAGGCTAGATGGCCATCTGACAGCAATGAGGGTCCTGTGAATTCAGGGAGAGGTGTCAGTGAGTTTCCTGCATTGTGCAGGGGGTTGGACTAGATGATCCTGGAGGTCCCTTCCAACTCTAGGATTCTGTGAAATGCTTGGAGATTTTGGTGGTGAAGCCAGAGGAGGCCAAGGTTTAGGGACTGGAGAGACCTCAGTGGGTATAATGCCATAGAGTCCACCTTCTGAAGCGGTGGTTTTCTCTAGGGGAACTGATCTCTATCACCCTGCAGATCAGTTGTAATCCTAGGAGATCCAGCCAACACCTGGAGGTTGGCAACTTTAAGCATTGCAGGGAAGAAGCAAGCCCTCGTGCAGAGGGATGGATGCAAGGACTGTGCATTGGCCGTGGCTTACAATGAAGAAATTCCATCCTGAGAAGCAAAGGGAAATGCTCTTTAAAAAAACCAAATTGGCACAAGAGGTGGTGTGGGTGGGTTTTTTCTTCTGCACTAGGCCTCAGAGCCCCTCTGTGCAGGGAGGTTTACAGGTGGGACCCTATGAGTTGTGGTGGCCCCTTCCTTCTCCCTCCCTCCCTCCCTTCCTTCCTTCCTTCCTTCCTTCCTTCCTTCCTTCCTTCCTTCCTTCCTTCCTTCCTTCCTTCTCTCCCTCTCTCCCTCCCTCCCTCCTCCCTCACTTCCTTCCTCCCTTCCTCCCTCCCCTCCCTCTCCCTCCCTTCCTCCTTCTTCCTTCCTTTCATCCAAACCATCCTCCCTCCATTCCAGTTCTTTACCTGGAACCGTTTGTCATACAGGTCATTCACCCCAGTGTAGTAGAAGTTGTCTCCGAGGGACAGGATGAAGTCAGCCCCAGCAGCCGAGACCGTGGCCGCCATTTCCTCGGCGACAGCCACCTCGCGGTTGGTGTAGAAGGGGTGACGGGTTGCCCGCCCCAGTCGCCGACTGCAATGAAGCGCAGGGCAGAGCGGGGCCTGCAGGCTGGCAGGGGCGGCCAGGAGGAGTCCCCACAGACACAGGAAGCTCATCATCGCCTGAAAGGGAGGGAACAGCTGGAAGTGGCAGGGCACAGAGAGAGGGCTGCAGGGTCAGAGCCTGGTAGAGTTGACTGGCAGCACGTTAGAGACCAGCAAGGTTTTGGGGGCAAGAGCTTTGGAGAGTCACACGGACACACCTGAAGCTTGGCCAGCCTGCCTGGAGTATCTTAAAGGCTGACACCGTTTGTGGCAGGGCGTGAGCTTTTCTGAGTCACTGCTCTCGTCTTCAGAGGCAGCTAGGGTGGGAGTCCCTCTGTCCTCTGAGGAGTGTTTTCAGATGTCGAATGACAACAGTGGGCGTGAGGGGATTAGGTGTGAAATGCAGAGGTGACTCCCGAAAGCTCCACCCCTGCTGCAGGTTTTGTTAAGCAGTAAAGCTGCAGTCCTGCAGTCGGAACTCCCTGCTCACGACCTGAGTTAGATCCTGGCAGAAGCTGGGTTCAGATAGCCGGCTCCAGGTTGACTCAGCCTTACATCCTTCTGAGGTCAGTAACATGAATTGAACCTGGGACCTTCTGCACGCCACGCAGATGCTCTGCCGCTGAGCCACAGCCTGGGGTTGCCAAGTCCAATTCAAGAACCATCTGGGGACTTTGGGGGTGGAGCCAGGAGACATTGGGGGCGGAGCCAGGAGCAAGGGTGTGACTGTTGGGGTTTACAGATACTTTAGCAGAGTTTGTGTGGAGAGAACCACACATAAAACAAGCCAGGCAGACGTTTTAGTTTAAGAATAAAGTGGTTTACTTTTACTATGAGGAAAGGGTAGACTGGGATTACTAGAAAGCAAAAGAAGGATTCATTATCCTATCTAGTCTCTAGACTACATCTCGACTCTCTTGAGTCCAAACTCTAACTGCACGGAGATCTGAGGGCTTTACACAAAGGGCAATAAAAACTGACCCAATGGTTTCCCCCAGACCACCTCCCAAATATATGGATTAGCCTATTAGGGCTTTGCTTCAATGGTCACTATACATTTTGACACCCAGCCTGAGCGGGAAGTACGTGCACACATTCTCATTGGCTCTACCTCCCACTGGCTAAGCATCAGCCTGCATATACATTCATTTAATTAACTCATGACAACAGGAAGTGAAATTGCAATAGAAAACCCAACAGTGACAAGCACGACTGAACTCCAAAGGGAGTTCTGGCCATCACTCCACTGGAAATAATGAAGGACAGGGGCACCTTCTTTGGGGGCTCATAGAATTGGACCCCCCAGTCCAATCCTTTTGAAACTTGCAGGGTATTTTGAGGAAAGGCATCGGATGTTATGCTGTAAATTTGGTGCCTCTATCTCAAAGAAACAGCCCCCCCACCAAGCCCCAGATAACCTTGGATCCATTCACCATTATACCCCATGGGAATTGGTCTCCATAGGGAATAATGGAGTGCCCAGCAGACATTTCCCTCCCCCCACTTTCTGAAGTGGGGGGGAGGACCTTCCACCCTGCCTCTGCCTGGAGACTGGCAATCCTACCAAGCCCAGAGTTGGCAGTCTTGCCACCGTGGCACCTCCTGCAATCTCCTGGAACTTCCCACCTCTGCCCCCCTCTCCCTAACCCACCCCTAATATCCGCTGAAGGCAAAACTAAAAATACTCTAAAACGGCATCAAGAAGAAAGCAGGCCTGGGTACTGGAGCTAAGGTCAAAGCGAAACTGCAGAAGAGACCGAACAATATGAACACCCAAGTAAATCAAACAGCCGAGTGAGATAAAAAAAATAATTAAAGGAAACTCCTGATGCAAAGTATAACGTTAAAACACACAACAAGCAACAACAGAAGAACCTGTAATTCAGTACAAAGGCGGGGAGGGGGGGGAGCAGAGAGGTTGCACCCCCTGGCAGCACAATTACCTCAAGCCTGCAGCAGGAGAGCAGCCGGGAAGGGGGCACCCCCACGCCAGGCTGTGCCTCAGCATTTCCCAGCCACGGCTCCTGACTCAAAAGGGAAGCTCCCAGACGCAGGCAGTTTTATTGATTTGTGCATACTCGGGGGTTTTCTCCCCCCCCCCCCCAATTGTCTGTACCAAGCAAATACGGACTTGTGGGTCACTACCAGGGTCATTTTGTAGGAAAAAAGGTACAGGAGCAGAGTAGCATGTCTCACTTGCAGATGCCCCAGGATCTGCATGCAGCGGGGAGAGAACCAGAACCAGTGGGTTGAAATTAAATCAGAAGAGTTTCCGGCTTAACATTAGGAAGAACTTCCTGACCGTTAGAGCGGTTCCTCAGTGGAAGAGGCTTCCTCCTTGGGAGGTGGTGGGCTCTCCTTCCTTGGAGGTTTTTCAACAGAGGCTAGATGGCCCTCTGACAGCAATGAGGATCCTGTGAATTTAGGGGGAGGTGTTTGTGAGTTTAGAGCGGTTCCTCAGTGGAACAGGCTTCCTCCTTGGGAGGTGGTGGGCTCTCCTTCCTTGGAGGTTTTTCAGCAGAGGCTAGATGGCCATCTGACAGCAATGAGGATCCTGTGAATTTAGGGGGAGGTGTTTGTGAGTTTAGAGCGGTTCCTCAGTGGAACAGGCTTCCTCCTCGGGAGGTGGTGGGCTCTCCTTCCTTGGAGGCTTTTCAACAGAGGCTAGATGGCCCTCTGACAGCAATGAGGATCCTGTGAATTTAGGGGGAGGTGTTTGTGAGTTTAGAGCGGTTCCTAAGTGGAACAGGCTTCCTCCTCGGGAGGTGGTGGGCTCTCCTTCCTTGGAGGCTTTTCAACAGAGGCTAGATGGCCATCTGACAGCAATGAGGATCCTGTGAATTTAGGGGGAGGTGTTTGTGAGTTTAGAGCGGTTCCTCAGTGGAACAGGCTTCCTCCTCGGGAGGTGGTGGGCTCTCCTTCCTTGGAGGTTTTTCAACAGAGGCTAGATGGCCATCTGACAGCAATAAGGATCCTGTGAATTTAGGGGGAGGTGTTTGTGAGTTTCCTGCATTGTGCAGGGGTTGGACTAGATGACCCTGGAGTTCTCTTCCAACTCTATAATTCTGTGAACTCCCCACTGCTTGCAGACCCTGGCTGGAGGTTCAGGAGCTGTGATCCTGTGAACTGCTGAATTCAAGCCCTGGTCACTACACCAAAAAGGTGGGAGAAACCACTTTTTCTACCTCACCTCAGTGATGGGGGGGCAAACAAATCAGAACCTGTCATGGACAGGAAGGCAGGGAAGCCGGCAGTCCTCCAAATGCCTTGGCCCTGGACTTTGGGGGTCTTGAAATGCACTGGGCTTTGGAAGAAGAAGAAGATGATATTGGATTTATATCCCGCCCTCCACACCAAAGAGTCTCAGAGCGGCAGAGTCTCAGAGCGGCTCATAATCTCCTTTACCTTCCGCCCCACAACAGACACCCTGTGAGGTAGATGAAGATATTGGACTTATATCCCGCCCCTCCGCTCCGAAGAGTCTCAGAGCGGCTCACAATCTCCTTTACCTTCCCCCCACACAGACACCCCTGTGAGGTAGATGAAGATATTGGATTTATATCCCGCCCTCCACTCCAAAGAGTCTCAGAGCGGTTACACAATCTCCTTTCCCTTCTCCCCCACAACAGGCACCCTGTGAGGTGGGTGGGGCTGAGAGAGCTCTCACAGCAGCTGCCCTTTCAAGGACAACTCTGCAAGAGTTCTGGCTGACCCAAGCCATTCCAGCAGCTGCAAGTGGGGGAGGGGGGAATCAAACCCGGTTCTCCCAGAGAAGAGTTCATGCACCAAACAGGTTCTGTTGAAACACACTGGAAGCTCTACAACTTAAGACTAGCGAAGAATCCCAGCAGCATAGCTGAAGTGTTCTTCATCCACTGCCATCTCCAAACAGTCTCCATGGGCTACCCCAGGTAATGTCTGGATGTGGTCAATACATGGATAGCTCAGCCAGATCTCATGACAAGGCAACTTACTGGGAAGGAAACTCCATGGAACTTCTCTCCACGGCTCCTCTAGCAGGTTTCACTTTCCTTGCATTTTAAACATTTTAAAGCTTTTATATTGCTTACAAGGCAATTCAAAAGTGAAGTCACACTCTTCTGAGTCAATGAGATTAGATGGTGTAGCTCCCTTAAAGTCCTCCTTTGCTGCCTTCTTATCTCACTGCACTTTTTATACCTTCTCCTATATATTTAAATGTTTTAGCCTGTATTCTACAGCATGACACATAAAAAAGGACTGTCCCATTATAGCAAGCGGTCCCCAACCTTTTGGGGACCAGTTTTGTGGAAGACAATTTTCCATGGACCGTGTGTGTGTGGGGGGGGGGGGGGGGAAATGGTTTCAGGATGATACAATTGTGCACTTTATTTCTATTAGTTTGGTGTGGTAGTTAAGTATGCAGACTCTTATCTAGGAGAACATGGGTTTGATTCCCCACTCCTCTACTTGCAGCTGCTGGAATAGCCTGGGTCAGCCATAGCCCTCAGAGTTGTCCTTAAAAGGGCATCTTCTGGGGAGAGGTCTCTCAGCCCCACCCATCTCACAGGGTGTCTGTTGGGGAGAGGAAGATAAAGGAGATTGTGAGCTGCTCTGGGACTCTTGAGTGGAGGGCGGAATATAAATCCAATATCTTCATCTACCTCACAGGGTGTCTGTTGTGGGGGAGGAAGATAAAGGAGATGTGAGCTGCTCTGAGACTCTGAAATTCGGAGTGGAGAGCAGGATATAAATACAATTTGGTGTTGTTACTATACTACTGCTGCCTCTGCTATTACTATGTAATATATAATGAAATAAGTACAACTCACGGCCCAGTTGCTAACCGGTCTATGGCCCGGGGTTGGAACCCCGCATTATAGGACTCAGTGTCAGGTATCACCTGAGGTCTAGAAGTTGCTACTAAGTCACCTGTTCTAATCCCGCCCCCCCCCACAAGGAAAGCTGGGGTGATGTAAGACATCAGGAAAGGGAAAGGAAAATAGTTTCAGAAAGTAGCTGGTCTGGTCTGCCGCAGAACAGCTAGATTTGAGTCCAGGTCGCTGTCCTTCCAGAGACCAAGAAGGTGTTCGGAGTATACACCTCAAGAATCAAATCTCCCTTCATGAGACAGAAGTAGGAAACCCAGCAGTAGGGCTCTACTTGGCATCTGACAAAGGGAACATTGACTCGCAGAAGCTCATACACCAAAAATCTTCAGATGGGCAGCTGTGTTGCTCTGAAGAAACAGAACAAAGCTGCAGTCTGGTCAGGCACCTTTAAGAGCAGCAAAGTATAATCCTGCATAAGCTTTCATGTTCACACATAATGTCTCTGATGAAGTGTGTGTGCACACGAAAGCTTAGAATCCTAGAGTTGGGAGGGACCTCCAGGGTCATCTTGTCCAACTCCCTGCACAATGCAGGAAACTCACAAACCCCTCCCCCCTAAATTCACAGGATCCTCATTGCTGTCAGATGGCCATCTAGCCTGTTAAAAACCTCCAAGGAAGGAGAGCCCACCACCTCCCAAGGAGGAAGCCTGTTCCACTGAGGAACCGCTCTAAACTCACAAACACCTCCCCTAAACTCACGGATCTTCATTGCTGTCAGGTGGCCATCCAGCCTCTGCTTAAAAACCTCCAAGGAAGGAGAGCCCACCACCTCCCGAGGAGGAAGCACTGTTCCACTGAGGAATCGCTCTAACCTCACAAACCCCTCCCCCCTAAATTCACAGGATCCTCATTGCTGTCAGATGGCATCTAGCCTCTGCTTAAAAACCTCCAAGGAAGGAGAGCCCACCACCTCCCAAGGAGGAAGCCTGTTCCACTGAGGAACCGCTAACTGTCAGGAATCCTAGAGTTGGAAGGGACCTCCAGGGTCATCTAGTCCAACCCCCTGCACCAATGAAGGAAACTCACAAACACCGCCCCCTAAATTCACAGAATCCTCATTGCTGTCAGATGGCCATCTAGCCTCCAAGGAAGGAGAGCCCACCACCTCCCGAGGAGGAAGCCTGTTCCACTGAGGAACCGCTCTAACTGTCAGGAATCCTAGAATCCTAGAGTTGGAAGGGACCTCCAGGGTCATCTAGTCCAACCCTCTGCACAATGCAGGAAACTCACAAACACCTCCCCCTAAATTAACAGGATCCTCATTGCTGTCAGATGGCCAACTAGCCTCTGTTTAAAAACCTCCCAGAAGGAGAGCTCACCACCTCCTGAGGAACCCTATTCCACTGAGGAACTGCTCTAACGGTCAGGAAGTTCTTCCTAATGTTGAGCTGGAAACTCTTTTGATTTAATTTCAGTCTGTTGGTTCTGGTCCTACCTTCCTGGGCCAACAGAAAACAATTCCACCCCATCCTCCTCTATGACTGCCCTTCAAGTACTTGAAGTTGTGGATCCTATCACCTCTCAGCCGCTTCCTCTGCAGGCTAAACATCTCCAGCTCCTTCACCCTTTCTTCATACACCCAGAATTAAACTCTTGCTGATCTTAAAGGTGACTCACCGGACTCAAAGTTTGTTCTACCAAAAATTTCTTGGCTTCCAAGGTGCTTCCAGACTCGAATCTAGCTTGGGAGGGGGGGGGGGGATAATCAGAATCAGAAAGAGGAATGATGATAGGAAGGCAAGCTGCCAGTCGGATGAGAAAAAGTGCCTTACCAGTTTGTCTCCCATCAACCTCACTGAACCAAATTTGATGTGCAGCTCAGAACATCGCTGGATGTTTTCCCAGGAGGAACTGAGGCACCTCTGCTGTGACTGGGAACATTTTTATCAGGCACTGACGGGGTGGGGGTGGATGGGGAGGGGGGGGGGCTAGTTCCCTACTGCACAAGTCAGAGAAGTTTGATGGAGAAACAGCAGTTCCATTCCCCCCCCCTCCCCTGCCATGTGATACTTCCTCATCCTAGAAGACGGGAGGTTAAAGTCACTCTTTAACCTGCCTTCACTCCAGAGCTGATAAGGGAAGAAGCAAACACCCAAGCCCTTAACCTTGATCTGCCTCCCAGGCTGGAGGGCGCGGTGATCTCATAATTAAAGTACTCAGAAAGCCTGATCTTTGAATGGGACTCACAGGATGGGGGTCATAGTCGGCTAGTCCGTCCGCATGTTTAAGGGATGGGCAAATCTACAACTCAAACCTGGAGATTAACACAGAGAGGAAACCCACTACAGACCTGAGAAAGGCAGGCAATTTATTGAAGGACAGGGGTCATTTTGTAGAAAAATAGGTAGTGGAGCTCATCCAGGGATTGTTATGCAGCTGCACCTCCTGTTCAGTGGACAAGGTGGGAAGGAGGAGGTGGAGCTCTCAGAAAGGTTCCAGAGCTGTGCTCCTGTGAGCTCCCGCTGAATCCGAGGCCTGCTGTTGGCTGAGTTCAGAGACAGAATATCTTGGAGTGGTCGGAGCTGAGAACAGGGCAAGTGGGGTCAATGCCTACAGGTCTTGACTCTGAGTTTCCAGAGGTCTCCGGCCTGTTGCTGTTCGAAACACTGGACCGAACCCTCAAGGCCATTTTTATGCTCTTAGGGAGCCAATGAATCATGGAAAAGGTTCCAAGCAGGGAGGAAAATGTGAAAAGGGGGTTTTATTGATGATGGCAAACACCCTCCCATCTCAGCATGAAATGCTGCACGTCTTCTAAGATGGTGGGGGGTTGCCCAGAGAGCTGGCTGCCTCAGGTTGGGACATACCTGGAGACTTTGGGGGTGGAGTTTGAGGAAGGCGGGGTTTGGGGAGGGGAGGGGCCTCAGCACGGGCCAATGCCACGGAGTCCACCCTCCAAAGCAGCCCTTTTCTCCAAGGGAACTGACCTCTGTAGGCTGGACATCAATTAGGGTTGCCAAGTCCGACTCAGGAAATATCTGGGGACTTTGAGGGTGGAGCCAGGAGACTTCGGGGGTGGAGCCAGGAGCAAGGTTGTGACAAGCACGATTGACTTCTGAAGGAAGTTCTAGACATCACATGTAAAAGGACCGCACTCCACACAGCAGTAATATGTGTGAAAAGGATCTAGGGGTCTTAGTGGACCATACGCTGAACATGAGTCAACAGTGTGATGCGGTGGCTAAAAAGGCAAATGCAATTCTGGGCTGTATCAACAGAAGTATAGTGTCCAGATCATGTGATGTGATGGTCTCGCTTTACTCTGCTCTGGTAAGACCTCACTTGGAGTCTTGTGTTCAATTTTGGGCACCACATTTTAAGAAGGATCTAGAGAAGCTGGAACGGGTCCAGAGGAGAACGACGAAGATGGTGAGGGGTCTGGAGACCAAGTCCTATGAGGAAAGGTTGAAGGAGCTGGGCAGGTTTAGCCTGGAGAGGAGGCGGCTAAGAGGTGATAGGATCACCTTCTTCAAGTCCTTGAAGGGCTGTCATATAGAGGATGGTGTAGAATCTCATATGGTGTAGAATCTCATATAGAGGATGGTGTAGAATCCAGCTCTAGGATTCTCTGATTCCTGACCGTTAGAGCAGTTGCTCAGGAATGGGCTTCCTCCTTGGGAGGGGGTGGGCTCTCCTTCCTTGGAGGTTTTTCAACAGAGGCTGGATCACCATCTGACAGCAATGAGGATCCTGTGAATTTAGGGGGAGGTGTTTGTGAGTTTAGAGGGTTCCTCAGTGGAACAGGCTTCCTCCTTGGGAGGTGGTGGGCTCTCCTTCCTTGGAGGTTTTTAAACAGAGGCTGGATGACAGCAATGAAGATCCTGTGAATTTAGCGGGAGGTATTTGTGAGTTTAGAGCGGTTCCTCAGTGGAACAGGCTTCCTCCTCGGGAGGTGGTGGGCTCTCCTTCCTTGGAGGTTTTTAAACAGAGGCTAGAGGGCCATCTGACAGCAATGAAGATCCTGTGAATTTAGGGGGAAGTGTTTGTGAGTTTCCTGCATTGTGCAGGGGGTTGGACTAGATGACCCTAGAAGTCCCTTCCAACTCTATGATTCTATTCCTTTTAAATGCCTTCTCTTCATTGGAAAGAATGGAGGATGGGTGCACCTTCTTTTGGGGCTCATAGAACTTCGCTCCCTGGTCCAAACTTTTTTAACCATGGCAGTTTTTCTGAGGAGAGGTAACAGGTGCTATGCTGAAAATTTGGTGCCTCTACTTCAAAAAAAGGGACATCAGGCAGATCAGAATCTCCCCCCACCCCGGCGCCATATATGGGGTTGTCAACCTCCAGGTGGTAACTGGAGATCTCCTGGTATTACAACTGATCTCCAGGTGACAGAGATGTGCCCCTGGAGAAAACGGACACTTTGGAATGTCGACTCTATGGCTTTATGGATCAGTGGGCCAAATCCAGGTGCCATCAGGAGGTCCACCAGTGGGGCCAGAACTCCAGAAGCCCTCCCATTGGTGCCCCCCCGAGCACCAAGAAGAAGAGTATCACTGCCCTAGACATAAGAGAAGCCCTGTAGTATCAGGCCAATGGCACATCCAGTCCAACACAGTAGCCCAAACCCAGGGGCCATCAGGAAGTCCACCAGCAGGGCCAGAACTCCAGAAGCCCTCCCACTCTTCAACCCCCAAGCACCAAGAATACAGAGCATTGCTGCACCAGACAGAGTGTTCCAAGTGCTATGAAGAAAGGTTGAAGGAGCTGGGGATGTTTAGCCTGGAGAGGAGGCGGCTGAGAGGTGATAGGATCACCATCTTCGTCCTTGAAGGACTGTCCTATAGAGGATGGTGTGGAATTGTTTTCTGTGGCCCCAGAAGACAGGACCAGAACCAATGGGTTGAAATTGAATCAAAAGAGTTTCCGGCTCAACATTAGGAAGAACTTCCTGACCGTTAGAGCGGTTCCTCAGTGGAACAGGCTTCCTCCTCGGGAGGTGGTGGGCTCTCCTTCCTTGGAGTTTTTTCAACAGAGGCTAGATGGCCACCTGACAGCAATGAGGATCCTGTGAATTTAGGGGGAGGTGTTTGTGAGTTTAGAGCAGTTCCTCAGTGGAACAGGTTTCCTCAGGAGGTGGTGGGCTCTCCTTCCTTGGAGTTTTTTCAACAGAGGCTAGATGGCCATCTGACAGCAATGAAGATCCTGTGAATTTAGGGGGAGGGGTTTGTGGGTTTCCTGCTTTGTGCAGGGGGTTGGACTAGATGACCCTGGAGATCCCTTCCAACTCTAGGATTCTGGAACCATAGAGCCAATATCCACGGATGGACCTCTGCTCTGGCAACCAACTCCCCAGAGGCCAGGCCCTGTCCCTCACTCAACAAGCGTGTTAGAGACACACATTCATCAAGCTGGCTAGATGGCCCTCACCTACCAGGGAACACCCCGCATTCTCTGTGGCTCCCCGTCTGGGCAGAGACCCCATGCTAGTCTGGCTCCTGTTTTCACAGCAAGAGGGCAGCAGATGGATACAGATCAAAGTAGCTTTCCACACTCACATCCCAGAAAATCCTCCCTCGTCAGATTTAAACAGTCACTAATCTGGGCTTATCAGGCTGATTAAATGTGGCTTGTGAAAAGGGCATAAATTAGTTTGCTCTGGGGCCCTCCTTCCTGAACTTAGACGAAATATGCGAGCCGGAGGCTAAAAAACTGTGAGCTAGCTCACACTAACTCAGCTTAGATTGAACCCTGCTGCCAACCTCCAGGTGTGTTCTGGAGATCTCCCTTTGTTACAACTGATCTCCAAGAAACAAAGACCTGGAGAAAATGGAAGGAGAACTCTGAGACGTTCTACCCCAGGAAATTCCCTCTCCTCCCCCTCAGCCCTGCCCTCCTCAGCCTCCTCCCTGCAAAGATCCAGGTATTTCCCATCCCGGAGCTGGCAAGTCTGGTCCCCAACCTTTTCCAGCCATTTGAAAGCGAAGGCGCTTTCTGGGCCTCTGCCTGGAAACCAGCATCTCCTCCACCAGGCCTGATCCAACCAGATCTTTGACCAGAGCAGGTGGTGAGACAAAAGTCTTCTGTTGTGTGTGTCGTCAAAAGGCATGCTGCCCCCATCTCTTTTGGTCACCATGCCAGGAAAACTTGGCTGCATGTCATGCAACACTGAATGGGACAGGAGCTGGGGGAAATGACTCCCCTCCCATAGGCAAAGCCGGCCACTGGGCTCCCAGTTCAAATTTGTGGCCTTCCTTTTTCCGGCTGGCTGTGGACTCTCCTTGACAAGGGCAAAGCTCTTTCTTCACACCCTCTCTCCCCCATGTGACTAGTTCTTTCCATGCCCAGCAGAGCCTCATGCAGCTGATTCAGGGGCTTTGGAAGACTGAGTCATGGAGCAGGGCAGGGCAGTCTCCAGCCTGGCCTGGTCTCTCTCCTGGAAGTCTGGGCTGCGCGGGAGATCCCACTTCCATTGTCCCACCAGAAGTCCTGCAGCTGAGACTGCAAGAACATTGTTGTTGCTCAGTCACACAGTCGAGTCTGACTCTTTGCAACCCCATGGACAAAGTCACACCAGGCCCTCCTGTCTTCCATCATCCTCCGAAGTCTGCTAAAATTTGTGTTGGCTACAGCAATAACACTGTCCAGTCATCTCCTCTTTTGCCGTCCCCTTCTTCTTTGGCCTTCTGTCTTTCCCAGCATCAGGGTCTTCTCCAGGGAGTGCTCCCTTCTCATTGGGTGGCCAAAGGATTTGAGCTTCAGCTTCAGCATCTGACCTTCCAGGGAACAGTCTGGGTTGATTTCCCTTAGGACTGACTGACTGGATCTTCTTGCAGTCCAAGGGACTCTCAAGAGTCTTCTCCAGTACCACAATTCGAACGCAAGAACTTGACACAGATAAATATAAGGCATGTTGGAAGCCACCAGGACTTCCCCCTATTTTCCCAGCATGCTATGAGCAACTTGCTGTACAGTTAGAGATGCCATCTCCAGGTTGGAAAATTTCTGGATATTTGGGAGGGATGGAGCTGGGCCTGATGCGTCCCATCCCCCTACCAGCCTGAGTGACCTGGCCAGCTCCATTGGAAGCTGGAAGCTAGTGTGGTGACCTGGACTGTGGACCGTTTGTACAAAAAGACCTTTAATCCATTGGCAATCAGCAGCGATAAGGCTCAGAGGCCATTTCACCACTTTGGGAAGCCAACCTTCAGTACAGGCTGGGGGGGGACATAATGCCATAGATAGGGTTGCCAAGTCCAATTCAAGAAATATCTGGGAACTTTGGGGGTGGAGCCAGGAGACTCTGGGGGTGGAGCCAGGACCAAGGTTGTGACAAGCACAATTGAACTCCAAAGGGAGTTCTGGCCATCACATTTAAAGGGGCTGCACATCTTTTAATGCCTTTCCTGTATTGGAAATAATGAAGGACAGGGGCACCTTCTTTTGGGGCTCACAGAATTGGACTCCCTGGTCCAATCCTTTTGAAACTTGGAGGGTGTTTTGAGGACAGCCATCAGATGCTGTGCTCCAAATGTGGTGCCTCTACCTCAAATAAACGCCCCCCCAGAGCCCCAGATAACTACAGATCAATTATCCATTAGACCCTATGGGAATCGGTCTCCATAGGGAATAATGGAATGCCCAGCAGTTATTTCCCTTCCCCCCCTACTGCTTTCTGATGACCCTGAAGTGGGGGGAGGGGCTCCAAACCAGGGGATCCTCTGCCTCCACTGGGGGATTGCAAACCAAAAAATATACCATGATCTAATAACGAAAACATTCAATACATATTAGTATTGAATATTTTCATTATTAGATCACGATATACTTTTTGGTTTGCTATCTCCCCGCGATTCTCCCTCTTTATATTGATTGCCCGCCTGGGGATTGGCAACGCTTGCCAGAGAGTGATCTGATGCCACATGCAGGAGTCCACCCTCTGAAGCTGCCACCTTCTCTGGTGGAACTGATCTCTGTCATGTGGGGATCTCTTGCAAGGCTAGGGGGCCACAGTGGGTCACCCTGTCATAGGCTGGCAGTGTTCCTACTAGAAGGGGGGGGGAGAAATTCCTGCCTGATCCCACCTCCCCCCCCCCTTTTGTTCCAGAGCTGGGACAGAGTCAGAGAAAGTCTTTGATAAGGAGAGCTGGCAGTTTATTGTGGAACAGCTGGAAGTGTTACAAAGTGGAGAGAAGTTTATCAAGATAAGAACATAAGAACATAAGAGAAGCCCTGTTGGATCAGGCCAGTGGCCCCTCCAGTCCAACACTCTGTGTCACGTAAGAACATAAGAGGAGCCATGTTGGATCAGGCCAGTGGCCCCTCCAGTCCAAAACTCTGTGTCACATAAGAACATAAGAGAAGCCATGTTGGATCATACCAGTGGCCCATCCAGTCCAACACTCTGTGTCACATAAGAACAGAAGAGCAGCCATGTTGGATCAGGCCAGTGGCCCATCCAGTCCAACACTCTGTGTCACATAAGAACATAAGAGAAGCCCTGTTGGATCAGGCCAATGGCCCCTCCAGTCCAACACTCTGTGTCACACAGTGGCCAAAAAACCCAGGTGCCATCAGGACATAAGAACATAAGAGAAGCCATGTTGGATCAGGCCAATGGCCCCTCCAGTCCAACACTCTGTGTCACATAAGAACATAAGAGAAGCCATGTTGGATCAGGCCAGTGGCCCCTCCAGTCCAACACTCTGTGTCACACAGTGGCCAAAAAACCCAGGTGCCATCAGGACATAAGAACATAAGAGAAGCCATGTTGGATCAGGCCAATGGCCCATCCAGTCCAACACTCTGTGTCACATAAGAACATAGGAGAAGCCCTGTTGGATCAGGCCAATGGCCCATCCAATCCAACACTCTGTGTCACACAGTGGCCATATATATACACACATACACACTGTGGCTAATAGCCACTGATGGACCTCTGCTCCATATTTTTTCCTAACCCCCTCTTGAAGCTGTCTATGCTTGTAGCCGCCACCACCTCCTGTGGCAGTGAATTCCACATGTTAATCACCCTTTGGGTGAAGAAGGACTTCCTTCTATCCGTTTTAACCTGACTGCTCAGCAATTTCAAGCCATATATACAAAGCAAAATGCCGAAGTGTATATAAATGGTGATCTGATAGAAACTATTGCTGTTGAAAAAGGAACGAGACAAGGATGCCCTTTATCACCGCTGCTGCTTATCCTTACTCTTGAAGTCTTGGATAATGGGATTAGGTGGGACACGAATACAAGGATAACGGCAATAAGAGGGGAGGAATACAAATTACAAGCCTTTGCAGATGATTTAGTATTTATCTTGGAAGAACCCATGGGATCCATTGAGATCTTGAAGGCGAATCTGCAGACCTTTGGTGATATGGCAGATATAAAGGTAAAAAAATGTTTATAATCTGATATATGCCAATAAAGTCTTGTGTGTTTGTTTGTTTGGTAAAAACATGACAAAGACTCTAATCCAAGAATTAGTAGAAAAGTCAGGATTCCAAGCTTAAAAAGAAGTTAAATACCTAGGAATACATTTGACCAGCTCCTTGATGGAAGATAACTATGTGAAATGTTAAGTAAATCCAGAAAGACTTTGGAAACCTCTACATTTATCTTTAATCGGCAGAATAGCTGCAATTAAAATGAATATCTTGCCAAGATTTATCTTCCTCTTCCAAACTATCCCAATATTCTTTTTTTTTTATTATTTTATTTTTTTATTTTATGTGAAACCCCAGTGCATAAAATTACAATAGTTACTCAAGTTAAACATTAATAGATATCAGAAAGAAGACCATCAACCTAACTTTCATATAGTGAATACAAGAAAAGTAAAGCGATACAGTTTACAACGATATCAAATCAAATCAGCTAAACATTCATCATTTGCATAAATGGACTCCAAATCTCATTAAAACGACACATTTGTCTACGACCAGAAAACGATATTTTTTCAAAAGCTGCAAGTTTCAATAAGTCATCTTCCCAAAGAAGAATTGAAATTACATCATTTTGTTTCCAGTGTTTAAGAATTTGGCGTTTTGCTATCAACAGGGCCCTTCCTAACCATAATTTTTGCCCCTTCTTTAATTTCCATTCTTTCGGAAAAAAGTTTAGTATTAAGTGACTATGTTGCCATGGTAGTTGACGTTTAATTGTATCCTTTATTTTCAATAACACCTGTTGCCAAAAATTCTGAATCACCTCACAATTAAATAGCATATGTGTGAGATTCGCCTCTCTGCTCTTACATCTCCAACACTCTGCTGAGGATAGCATTGCTCTCTTAAACATACGAAGTGGGGTCCAATAAACTCTATGCAATACTTTCTGTTGTATAGTTATCAACCTGATGTCCAGAGTGGACTTCCTAATTTTATTACAACAATCTTCCCATTGGTCCAAGTTCACGTGACATTGGACCTCTAGATTCCATTTTTGATTTAGTGCAGATAGGTCAGGTATTGTAATCTCCTTCAGTATATTATACAACACTAAATTGGATTTCTTCTGCTCAAATGCCTGAGACAGTTGACCAAACAATGGCGGGCACTGTGATGCCGCCAACGCACCTTTTTTTCAAAATCTTCAACAAAATAGTCTCTAAATTTATATGGCAGGGTAAAAAAACCTAGGATTAAATTTAAAGCTATGCAAGTCTTTAAGGAAAGAGCCTGATTTACACTACCAGACTAATGCACATGTTTTGTAGTAATTTACATTACTACAAAACATGTGCATTCGTATGGATTAAAGAGTGGATGAAAGTAGAAAATACAAGACTCAAAGCTCGAAGGACACAATCTTAAATTATGTTGGCATGCTTTTCTTTGGTATCAAAAAGCAGGAAGTAAAAAATATTTTAAGAATCATTACATAAGAAGAGCCTTTATAACTACTTGGGGGGAGGGAATAAGACATTAGATTTATGATAAGACCCCAAACTGGGTCTCCTTGGTGGAAGCTGTCACCCAACCGAATCTACTTGAACTCAAAGAAATAATCAGATATTAAGAACTCCTGGAAAAAGATGGCACATTAAAGTCAACAGATGCTTTGAAAATACAAAGTATAACTTTGAGCTGCTGGTCAACAGTGCAAGTTGAATCAAGATATGCTAAAGACAAACCTCGAGGCTTCTACATAGAGCAGATTTATTTTGATAAATTATTGGTTAATTCAGAGGAAAAAGTAATAAAGAAAAGGTATACTTTTCTTTTGCAGATAAAAATGGAAGACAAAGTTGTAAAAGATTGTATGATTAAATAGGCACAAAATATAGGTCATGACTTACTGAGAGAACACAGCAAAGAAGACAAAGGAACTTTGGTTACCATTATACGAATGGATTAACACAAATGGCTGAATTGAGAGCATTTTTTACAATGATAGATGTTAGATTTTTAGAGCAAACTGTATGGTTCTAAATAGTGAATGTATTTGGAAATTAGGTAACTCATGGTTGAAAACAAATTGGCAACAGACTTACAGAAACTACAGCAAACTTTAAGGAAATAATAGAATGTGATACAGTGGAACTGCTTAAAATCTTGAGAGGATGATACCCTCCGCTTCCATCCCCTTCCCCTTCCCTGATTAAAACCAATAGAAACATTGAAAACCAGAGCTGGGGCAGAGAGTCACTGGTAGCGTTGCCAGGGGGCAGTTGGGGGAGGGGGGCTGGGCAGACAGTGCCCAAGGCCCCCACCTGCCCATCATCAGAGCCCCCTCCTGCCCTCCGTTCCACCCCCACACCTGCACACCCCCCCACTTGCTTCTTCATCTTGCCCTTGCTTTAAAGACTAGACATTGAGGGCACCCAATGAAGCTGATGGGCAGTAGGTGCAGGACAGACAAAAGGAAATACCTCTTCACACAGAAAGCGATTAAAGGTGGAATTCCCTGCCAGAGGGTGCAGTGATGGCCATAAGAACAGACAGCTTTCAAAGGGGATTGGACAGATTCATGGAGGAGAAGTCTGTCAGTGGCTGAGGGGAACCTCCACATTCAGAGGCACTAAACCTCTGAATCCCAGAGTCAGGAGGCAACATCAGGGGAAGGCCTCAGCCTCTGTGCCCCGTTGTTGTCCCTCCAGAGGCACTGGCCCCTGTGTGAGACAGGAGGCTGGACTGGATGGACCCTCCCTGGTCTGACCCAGCAGGGCTTTTGTGATGTTCCTTTCAGGGAAAGGCCTCGGCCTCTCTGCCCTGTTGTTGGCCCTTCAGAGGAACTGGTTGGCCACTGCGTGAGACAGGAGGCTGGACTAGATGGACCCTCACTGGTCTGACCCAGCAGGGCTCTTCTGATGTTATTCTCAGGGGAAGGCCTTGGTCTCTCTGCCCTGTTGTTGGCCCTTCAGAGGAACTGGTTGACCACTGTGTGAGACAGGAGGCTGGACTAGATGGACCTTCCCTGGTCTGACTGAGCAGGGCTCTTCTGATGCTCTTCTCAGGGGAAGGCGTCAGACTCTCTGCCCTGTTCTTGGCCTTCCAGAGGAACTGGCTGGCCCCTGTGTGAGACAGGAGGCTGGACTAGATGGACCCTCACTGGTCTGACCCAGAAGGGCTCTTCTGATGCTCTTCTCAGGGGAAGGCCTCAGCCTCTCTGCCCTGTTGTGGGCCCTCCAGAGGAACTGGCTGGCCACTGTGTGAGACAGGAGGCTGGACTAGATGGACCCTCCCTGGTCTGACCCAGCAGGGCTCTTCTGATGTTCTTCTCAGGGGAAGGCCTCAGCCTCTCTGCCCTGTTGTTGGCCCTTCAGAGGAACTGGTTGGCCACTGTGAGAGACAGGAGGCTGGACTAGAGGGATTATTATTGGTCTGATCCAGCAGGCCTTTTCTTCTGTTCTTAGATATTGTGGCCGGGTATGAGTGTTTGTGAGTCACTGCTCACTTCTTGGTATCTGAAGAACTGAGCAGTGACTCACAAAGTGCATACCCTCCCACAAATTTGTTGAAGATAAGAACATATGAGAAGCCATGCTGGATCAGGCCAATGGCCCATCCAGTCCAACACTCTGTGTGGCACAGTGGCCAAAAAAAACAACTGCCATCAGGAGGTCCACCAGTGGGGCCAGGACACTAGAAGCCCTCCCACTGTGCCCCCCCCCCCAAAGCACCAAGAATACAGAGCATCACTGCCCCAGACAGAGTTCCAACAATATGCTGTGGCTAATAGCCACTGATGGACCTCTGCTCCATGTTTATCCAAACCCCTCTTGCAGCCACCGCCACCTCCTGTGGCAGTGAATTCCATGTGTTATTCACCCTTTGGATGAAGAAGGACTTCCTTTTATCCCTTCCAACCCGACTGCTCAGCAATTTCATGGAATGTCCTCGAGTTCTCATATTGTAGAATGGGAGAAAAGTGCTTCTTTCTCTACCTTCTCCATCCCATGCATAATCTTGTAAACCTCTAGCATGTCACCCCGCAGTCGACGTTTCTCCAAGCTGAAGAGCCCCAAGTGTTTTGACCTTTCTTCATAGGAAAAGTGTTCCAACCCTTTAATCATTCCAGTTGCCCTTTTCTGCACTGCTTCCCATGCTAAAATATCTTTTTTTGAGGTGTGGTGCCCAGAATTGGACACAGGTTGTTCATGGCTTCCAAGCCAGATTCCCTCTGAAGCTGCCCCAGGGAGGGAAACTTGTCTGCCATCTCTCTGCCACATTCCCTTCACCCCTCTAGCAAACTCAGCCTGCCACAAGAAGCCTGCAAATTGCAGCTGGCCCTTTGGCACCCGCAAGGAAGCTCTGAAAACAACTTACTGGCTCAAGAAGAAGAAGCAAAGTCCAGCTGTCTCATTCCAAAGAAGGCAACCTCTGATCTGGGCCTTGTTCCCTTTTCTGGGGGGCTGCTGGCCAGAATGGAAGGTAGGAGCCAGCCTCAAAGAGGAAAGCGCCCAAAGCACAACCGCGGCTCCTCTGCCTCTGGTCACAGGGCAGACTCCTTCCTTCTGGAGACAACCCCAGGGGCCAAACCTTACTTGTTAGTCTGGTGGGGGTCAGACAAGGTCTTTTTCTCCTCTTAGCAGGGAGACAGCTGTGGGGGAGAGGCTGGATGCAAATGATGGTAGGCTTTGTCTTGGAGAATCGGTTTATCATCACAAAGCTCTTCAAAGCCCAGGAGCCTATAGAAGAGATGGGCGAGCCAGAGGGTGGGGGAAGGGAGGCTGATAAAAATTCACCTGGGCTCTTCACAGCTCAGTATGGCAAGAGAGAAATCAATCTGACCATAGCTTGCAAATGGTCACTCTGTGCATCAGAGTCCAGCCAGGCACCTTCAAGACCAACAAAGTTTAATTTGGGGAATAAGCTTTCATGTGCATGCACGCTTCTTCTCACTTCTTTCATGGTATCTGAAAAAGTCTGCTTGCACACGAAGGCTTCTTCCTGTCAGACCCAGAGCCAAGGAAGAGTTCAAGATCTTTATTTCAGCTTCATGGGCATACACGCGTTGTCAGACCTGACAACCTTGCCAGTTCTCCCAACTTATAAACCTTTGCCCTGACCGTTAGAATTCAAGCCAAAGCGCACCAAGCTAAAGCTTGGTTTTGCGCGGGGTTTCTATTAAGCTCTCACCACTACAGGTGTCGTTATCAGTTCTTGGGTCGCTTCTGTTTGCGGCCTTGGTTACATAGCAACTAGCCAGCTCCCAGACATGCCATCCTCCCTTCAGATAAGCAACAAGCAGCAACTACATCAAAACAGCATAGCTAGCACAAGCACAGTATTGTATAACTGGATACACATGGCAAGAGGAACAAGATGGAGGGACTCTTGACATTACCCAGAATTAAGCTTTGTTGGTCTTGAAGCTGCCTCTGGTCTCAAACTTTGTTCTGTTTTACGCTTGGTTACTATTTTAATTTAGATTCGGGTGGATAGTTGTGTTGGTCTGAAGCAACAGAACAACATATATCTAGTGGTACTTTTAAGACCAAAACAGTTTAATTCTGGGTATAAGCTTTCATGCGCAACCAAACTTTGATGATGATGATGATGATGATGATGATGATGATGATGATGATGATATTAGATTTATATCCCGCCCTTCACTCAGAGTCTCAGAGCGACTCACAATCTCCTTTCCCTTCCTCCCCCACAACAGACACCCTGTGAGGTGGGAGGGACTGAGAGGACTCTCACAGCAGCTGCCCTTTCACGGACAACCTCTGCCAGAGCTATGGCTGACCCAAGGCCATTCCAGCAGGTGCAACCGGAGGAGTGGGGAATCAAACCCGGTTCTCCCAGATAAGAGAGCTCTGGCTGACCCAAGGCCATTCCAGCAGCTGCAAGTGGAGGAGTGGGGAATCAAACCCGGTTCTCCCAGATAAGGGAGCTCTGGCTGACCCAAGGCCATTCCAGCAGCTTCAAGTGGAGGAGTGGGGAATCCAACCCGGTTCTCCCAGATAAGAGAGCTCTGGCTGACCCAAGGCCATTCCAGCAGCTGCAAGTGGAGGAGTGGGGAATCAAACCCGGTTCTCCCAGATAAGAGAGCTCTGGCTGACCCAAGGCCATTCCAGCAGGTGCAACCGGAGGAGTGGGGAATCAAACCCGGTTCTCCCAGATAAGAGAGCTCTGGCTGACCCAAGGCCATTCCAGCAGCTGCAAGTGGAGGAGTGGGGAATCAAACCCGGTTCTCCCAGATAAGGGAGCTCTGGCTGACCCAAGGCCATTCCAGCAGCTTCAAGTGGAGGAGTGGGGAATCCAACCCGGTTCTCCCAGATAAGAGAGCTCTGGCTGACCCAAGGCCATTCCAGCAGCTGCAAGTGGAGGAGTGGGGAATCAAACCCGGTTCTCCCAGATAAGAATCCGCACACTTAACCACTACACCAAACTGTCTCTCTTTGTTCTGTTTTATGCTGGGTTACTATTTTAATCTAGCAGGAGCCCCATGGCACTAAGTGGTAAAGCTGCATTACTGCAGTTCGAGTTCTCTCCTCACAACCTGAGTTTGATCCCGGTGGAAGCTGGGTTCAGGTAGCCGGCTCCAGGTTGACTTAGCCTTCCCTCCTTCTGAGGTTGGTCAAAGGAGTCCCCAGCTTGCTGGGGGGAAAGTGTAGAAGACTGGGGAAGCAATGGCAAACCACCCCATAAAAAGTCTGCCGTGAAAACATCATGATGTGATGTCACCTCAGTGTTGGGAACGACTGGTTACCTTTTTTTTTCTTTTACTATTTTAATCTAGATACAGTTGAGTAGCTGTGTTGGTCTGAAGCAAGCAGAATTTTTCAAATACCATGAAAGAAGTGTGAAGAAGTGTGCATGCACTTGAAAGCTTATACACAGAACTAAACTTGGTTGGTCTTAAAGGTACCACTGAAACTTGCTTGAAATACGTAAATAGCTGCTAGGCAAGCTTTTACCTTTTTAAGGCAAGCTATAGAGGGGAAGGCAAATGTGGAGAAGTAACAGCACCCTCTGGTGGATTCAATGAGCAATTAAACCCTGGGACATTTTATGGTCATTCGAGTCCCAAACTGGGGAAGGATCCAGAATCAGAAGAGGGAGGAGGGCAGAGGTGTAAAGGGCTTCCTTTGATTGAGCGACCATGAGTTCTTTTCAACAGAGGCTAGATGGCCATCTGACAGCAGTGAAGATCCTGTGAATTTAAGGGGAGTTGCTTGTGAGTTTAGAGCGGTTCCTCAGTGGAACAGGCTTCCTCCTCAGGAGGTGGTGGGCTCTCCTTCCTTGGAGGTTTTTCCACAGAGGCTAGATGGCCATCTGACAGCAATGAGGATCCTGTGAATTTAGGGGGAGGGGTTTGTGAATTTAAAGGGGTTCCTCAGTGGAACAGGCTTCCTCCTCGGGAGGTGGTGGGCTCTCCTTCCTTGGAGGTTTTTCAGCAGAGGCTCAATGGCCATCTGGCAGCAATGAAGATACTGTGAATTTGGGATAGGTATTTGTGGGTTTCCTGCACTGTGCTGGGGATTGGACTAGATGACCCTGGAGGTGCCCTCCAACTCTGATTCTATGATTCTAAGGGCCAAAGCAGGATTACAGCTGAACATCAAGAAGACAGTGAGTTCTGGGGAATCACACAGCTTCAAGGCTGACAATGAAGCCATTGGAAGTGTTCAGGATTTTCTATTCCTTGGCTCCACTGTCAACCCAAAGGGAGTCTGCAACCAAGAAGGAGATTTGGGACTGGGGAAGGCAGCTATGAAGGAGGAGCTAGAGAAGATTCTGAAGTGTAGGGATGTGTCTCTGGTAATTCATGCCACAGCATTTCCTATGGCTACTATGTCTGGGTGTGAAAGCTGGAGGGAAAAAGCCAAGAGGGAAAAAGTGGGTTCCTTTAAAATGTGGTTGGGAGGAGATTTTTATGTATACTGTGGACTGACAAAAAGGCAGGCTTGGTTTGATCTAGAACTGACTTATTTATCTTTTTATTAAATTAAATCAGAAGAGTTTCCGGCTCAACGTTAGGAAGAACTTCCTGACTGTTAGAGCAATTCCTCAGTGGAACAGGCTTCCTCCTTGGGAGGTGGTGGGCTCTCCTTCCTTGGAGGTTTCTCAACAGAGGCTAGATGGCCATCTGACAGCAATGAAGATCCTGTGAATTCATGGGAGGTATTTGTGAGTTTAGAGTGGTTTCTCAGTGGAACAGGCTTCCTCCTCGGGAGGTGGTGGGCAATCCTTCCTTGGAGGTTTTTCAACAGAGGCTAGATGGCCATCTGACATCAACGAAGACCCTATGAATTTAGGGAGAGGTGTTTGTGAGTTTAGAGGGGTTCCTCAGTGGAACAGGCTTCCTCCTCGGGAGGTGGTGGGCTCTCCTTCCTTGGAGGTTTCTCAACAGAGGCTAGATGGCCATCTGACAGCAATGAAGATCCTGTGAATTAGGGAGAAGTGTTTGTGAGTTTAGAGCAGTTCCTCAGTGGAAGAGGCTTCCGCCTTGGGAGGTGGTGGGCTCTCCTTCCTTGGAGTTTTTTCAACAAAGGCTAGATGGCCATCTGACAGCAATGAGGATCCTGTGAATTTAGAGGGAGGTATTTGTAAGTTTAGAGCAGTTCCTCAGTGGAACAGGCTTCCTCCTCGGGAGGTGGTGGGCTTTCCCTCCTTGGAGGTTTTTCAACAGAGGCTAGATGGCCATCTGACAGCATTGAAGATCCTGTGAATTTAGGGAGAAGTGTTTGTGAGTTTAGAGGGGTTCCTCAGTGGAACAGGCTTCCTGCCTGGGAGGTGGTGGGCTCTCCTTCCTTGGAGGTTTTTAAGCAGAGGTTAGATGGCCATCTGACAGCAATGAGGATCCTGTGAATTCAGGGGGAGGGGTTTGTGAGTTTAGAGCGGTTCCTCAGTGGAACAGGCTTCCTCCTTGGGAGGTGGTGGGCTCTGCTTCCTTGGAGGTTTCTCAACAGAGGCTAGATGGCCATCTGACAGCAATGAAGATCCTGTGAATTTAGGGAGAAGAGTTTGTGAGTTTAGAGCGGTTCCTCAGTGGAAGAGGCTTCCTCCTTGGGAGGTGGTGTGGGCTCTCCTTCCTTGGAAGTTTTTCAACAGAAGCTAGATGGCCATCTGACAGCAATGAGGATCCTGTGAATTTAGGGGGAAGTGTTTGTGAGTTTCCTTTATTGTGCAGGGGGTTGGACTAGATGACTCTGGAGGGTCCTTTCCAGCTCTATGGTTCTTGATTCTTGGGAGACGCAACCTTAGATGGATGGACTCCATCAAAGAAGTCAGGAGGGCCCTCAAGACTGCAAGAGCTGAGCACGGCTGATAAGGACGGGAGATTCTAGAGGACATGAATTCATTAATTCGCAGGGTTGCTACAATCGCTTTCCCTTCTCCCCAAAACAGACACCCTATGAGGTAGGTTGGGCTGAGAGAGCTCTCAGAGAACTGTAGCTGGCCTAAAGTCACCCAACTGGCTGCATGTGGAGAAGAGGGGAATCAAACCCAGATTAGAGCCCACCACTCTTAACCTCTTAGCCACTACACTTTACTGGCTTTTAACCACTATGCCAAACTGACTCTCCCATAAATCCCCATCAAGCTAAAAAAAATTGAATCCACAATTCAGGAGCGTTAATGAAATGCAGTTCTAAACAAGACCATCTTCAGTGGCCTCTTAAAGACTGAGAGTGAGGCTGCCAACAGAAAAATGTCTGGTCCCTTTAATAGGAGCTTAACAGGTGGGACTGGGGGCAGGGCATGAAGGTAAATCGCATCCTATTAAACAGGGGTGGAATTCTAGCAGGAGCTCCTTTGCATATTAGGCCACACAGCCCTTGATGCAGCCAATCCCCCAAGAGGCTTGCAAGCCTCTTTTTTGTAAGCTCTTGGAGGATTGGCTACATCAGGGGTGTGTGGCCTAATATGCAAAGGAGTTCCTGCTAGAATTCCACCCCTGCCATTAAGCCACTATTACAACAGGATCTTTTTGCCTCTGGGCAACAGGCAAACCAAGGCGTGCTCCAAGTTGGTGCCCTGAAGGAGGAAGAGTCTCTATCCACACACCTCCCCCCCCAGGTTCTCTCATTGAGCTGCACTTTGCTTTTCTACATCACAGAGGCTCGAAGCAAGAGCACTGGTGAGGTCTGGAATCAGTCTTTCTGGAAGGCAGAATTAAGCTGAGAGCCCTCCTTTCCCATGCCACAGCCCTTGTCTCCTTCTCACTCGTTTAAGAGAGCAACCCAAAAGAGAATCCCACTCAGGTCCATTTCAGGAGAATTACTCCCAGGAATATGTTCTTAGGATCGCCCTGGGGCACAACTGGGAGCCAGTGAAGTGCACGGACTCCTATCTGGGAGAACTGGGTTTTATTCCCCACTCCTCTACATGTGCCTGTGTCAGAACTTGTAACTTTATTATTGCTAGCTTAATGTAGAACCAGTATAATTGATGGTTGGCAAGTATGCATAGGGTGGACCTGAGCGTTGAACCAGACCGACCCCATATTGTAACCTTTCTTAACCTGAAGTGCCTGAGTAGTAGTTAACCCTGCCCCGATGGTATCCAAAGTATTTGGGGGCTGTGGACTGAATAATGTTGTATCTCTGTACTTTCTCACACTGACACCCTTTGAAGCCGAATCGTGTGGCCTTCAGAGTAAGGAGGCAATGTCTTTGCTGATAGCACTGGTGGGAAGACAGATGTGCCTGTAACGGTGTGAATTAAAGCTTTGTGGGTTGTTTGTTTTACTATATAAAACTGGGCCAGTGCTGGCTCTCGCCATCACTGTTATCTTGTACCTTGTATCTAACAGTTCTTAGTTCTCTCTAATAAAATCCTAGCTTGGAAACTAAGTATGGGATCTGCCTGGAGTTCTTAAGTTCTGACATTATAACAGTGATCCCATTGTTTTGGAGCTTATCTGAACTGGAAACCCGGCCCGATGGCTGCAAAGGTTCCAGACAACGGAGAGCCCACCACTCCAACGGAGGACCCGCCGCTCGACCCGAAGGTGACGGGGGTGAGGCGCAAGATTAAGGTGCCCGCACCTTTCTCGGTGGACGCGTTCGCCGCACCCCGATCCTGGAGCCCGCGGAAGTCCACAGCGGCGATCGACGCGGCGGAGCAGCGGTACAGAAGTATGCTGGGCGACGGGGCAAGCGGAGACGGAGACGACGACCAGGGCGAAGGTCCAGAACCGCGAGGCGGGGACGACCCGGTCCGGAGCCTCCGCAACGACCTGTTCGACTATGTACGGGAAATTCACAACGACGTACACGCCTCCCGAGTTATGATGGCCGAGGAGATGCAACAGAACCTTGGCGCGATCTACGACCAGCTCCGCACCTTGCAAACGGCGGTCCTGGGGATCCCCGTGGGAGGGCTGCCGCTGGGGCAACCGCCCGTGGCTCCACCGGCCCCGCTGGCCCCCGCGCCGCCGGTGGTGCCCGCTCCAGCCCCGCCGGCCCCACAACCAGTGGCGCCTCCGGCCCCGGGGGCCCCCGCGCCGCCGGTCCCAGCGCCCCCGGCGCCGCCAGTTCCGGCGCCCCCGGCGGTCCCCGTGCCCGCACCGCCGGCGCCGCCGGCCCCAGCTGCACCAGCCCTACCGGCCCTGCCGGCCCCGGTGCCCCAACCCGCGGCACCCCCGGCCGCAGGGGGGGGGAGAGAGCTGAAAATTACATTCGACGGGAGCCCAGAAGACGTGGAGTACTTCACCATACAGTGCGACACGTTCTTTACCCACTGGGGTGCGGACTACCCGACCGAAGCCAGCCGGGTGTACCACATTGCGTCCCGACTGAGAGGTCCAGCCCGCAAATGGTACGTCGGGCTGTTCACCGCGAGGAAGCCCGAGCTAGCAACCGTAGCGGGGTTCCTGCACGCAATGCTCCGCCAGTACGGCGACCCGCTCCGCGAGGAGAAAGCCATCGCAGCCCTCCAGCGCATCGAACAAGGCAACCGATCCATTCGCGAGTATGCCACGGAATTCCTGGGCTACTGCGCGGCAGTGAGAGGGTGGAACGAGATTATGAAGTATACTGCTTTTTGTAACGGGCTGAACCCGAACGTCCTCGACCGCTGCTACAGCCACGGGCGACCCGACACCTTGGTCGGGTGGATCCAGCTAGCCGGAGAGGTCGAGACCAACATCCAGCACGTGGGGCTTCGCCGACAGCAACTGGCGAAGAAGGGGTTGAAATCCACACCCACCAAGGCGGAGGGGCGACGGGCCCCGACAACCTCGACCCCTACCACTGCCCGAAAGTGTTACCGGTGCGGCGACCCGGACCACCTCGCCTCCAACTGCCCAGCCAAAGCGGGGTCCACCCCGCCGACAGCCAGGCCAACCGCATCGGGGCCCAAGAAGAAAAAGAGTAATCGGCCGAAAGAGCCCGGACGGGGCTCCGTCGCCACCACCCTGGCGACTGACGAGGATTTTACCGCCGAACCAGAAACCGTGGAAGAATCGACCGGGGAGTCGGACGACACCGAGTCGGCGGGAAACGACAACGACCTGCTTTAATGGGTGCCGCGAAGCAGGTCCAGCAACAGCCGGCACTCCTCACGGTGAGAGCCACTGGGGGTTTATTGTTTATGGCCGTAACCCTTCTCAACCCGAACCTAAAACGGTTCATGCATGCCCGAGCACTAATCGACTCGGGGTGCAACCGGGACTTAATCACCCCCCGCCTAGTAGAGGCGCTAGGATTAGCCACGTCCCCCCTCCCACTACCCATGCTTTTCCAGCAGATGGACGGGGGGCCCATGAGGGGAGAGCCATGTAAGCTAGAAACGCAGGCGGTCCCCGTTGGGACCGAAGAGCATTGGGGGATCGAAACTTTTGTAATTGCCCCCTCTTGCTCGTTTGATGTGGTGATGGGCTCGGGTTGGCTCGCCCGCCACCAGCCAGACATAAGGTGGGAGGAGCAGATCGTCCGATTCCCGGACTGGAGGTGCGAACACCACCATTGGCGCCCCGAATGGGGGCCGCATCCGCCTCCCCGGAATGCGCGAGCCTGCCTCACCCTCGAGGAGGTCGCCTCGATCCCCAAGGAATACCGGGACTTAAAACTGGCCTTTAGTGAGAAGGAGGCGGATGAGTTACCACCTCACCGCCCCACGGACTGTGCAATCGAACTGATCCCGGGGCAGCAACTGCCAAAAGCGAAACTGTACTCCATGGGTTGGGCGGAGAAAGCGGAACTCCGCAAATTTTTGGACAAAAACCTGAAGCGTGGGTTCATACGACCGGCAACAGCCCCCCATGCCGCCCCCGTCCTCTTCAGAAAGAAAAAGGATGGGTCGCTTAGACTTTGCACAGATTTTCGCTCGATAAACGGGATTTCGATGTCTAATGCCTACCCGATCCCATTGATTAAGGACCTATTGAATACTGTGGCCACAGGGAAAATATTCACAAAACTCGACCTCCGAGACGCGTACTTCCGAGTCCGCATCAGGGAGGGGGACGAGTGGAAGACTGCGTTCAATACCCCGCTAGGACAATTTGAGTACTTGGTTATGCCTTTCGGGCTACAGGGGGCCCCTGGGGTATTCATGAACTTTATCAACGAGGTTCTGCGAGAGTTCCTGTTTAAGGGGGTGGTGGTGTACCTTGATGACATCATTATCTATTCGCCAGATCTCAAGTCACATGTACCCCTAGTCAGAAAAGTGTTGAGCACCCTGTGCAAGCACAAGTTGTATGCCAAACTATCAAAATGTGAATTTCACAAGACTGAACTTGACTATCTAGGCTTCCGTGTATCGGGGGAAGGGTTGTCAATGGACCCAGCAAAGGTTCAAGCGGTGCTAGACTGGGAGCCCCCACGAACCCGCAAACAGCTCCAAAGTTTTCTCGGGTTCGCAAATTTTTACCGCGACTTCATAAAGGGGTTCGCCACCATCATGTTACCCCTTACGGAGCTCCTTAAAACAAAGGGGAAGGGGGCAGAGGCAAAAAAGCCGGGCGCGCGCCTAACGTGGACGCCCGAGTGTCAAAAAGCCTTTACAGAATTGAAACGCCTCTTCACCTCGGAGCCCGTGTTAGCCCACCCTGACGAGTTAAAACCTTTCGTGGTTCAATGTGATGCTTCCGACGCCGCCGTCGGAGCCATATTAATGCAAAGGGGGGACAACGGGGTTCTGCGCCCCTGCGCCTACATTTCACGAAAGTTCTCGAACGAGCAGAAAAATTGGTCAGTGTGGGACAAGGAGGCTTTTGCAGTCATGTTTGCCTTGAAAACCTGGCGCTCCTGGCTTGAGGGGGCCAGAGTCCCGTTTGAAATCTGGACTGACCACAAAAATCTCGAGGCTTTGACCGGGCGCCGCAAAATGACTGCAAAGCAAATCAGGTGGGCTGGGTTTTTCGCCAAATTCGACTTTGTACTGAAACACATCCCAGGTACCAAGAATTTCTTGGCGGACGCCCTCTCCCGCCTGCCACAGCACGAGAGCCTCCGCGAGGAGGTGGTGGACTCCCTTATCCCCCCTTCGGCCATCGCGGGGGGGGTCACCACCCGCTCCGGGAAGAGGATCGGCCCCCCGGAGCCGGACCTCTTGTCTCAGTTAGTTGCAGAGACTGCTCGGGAGGCAGACCAACCACCGAACCTCCGTAAAAGCGAGGACGGCCTCCTGTTGCACAACGAAAAGATCTATGTGCCCTCCTCCCTCCGCAAGCAGATTTTAGAGCATTGTCATTCCAGCCGCCTGGCGGGCCATTTCGGCTATGTCAAAACCCTCAACCTCATTACCCGACAGTTCTGGTGGCCTAGGCTCAAAAGAGATGTCTCCGAATTCGTCCTCTCATGTCCCACCTGTCTCATGGCTAAACGAAGAGGGGGTAAGCCTCCCGGCCACCTAGTGCCCCTCCCAACAGCCACCCGGCCTTGGTCGGTAGTGTCTATGGATTTCATTGTGGAGCTCCCGCCGTCGCAGGGCAAAACTGTTGTTTTGGTAGTGGTCGATACATTCTCCAAACAAGCCCACTTCATCCCCTGCAAGCAGCTCCCCACGGCTAAAAAACTTGCCCAACTTTTCTTTACACACATTGTACGCCTACACTCGTTCCCAGACAAGGTCATTAGCGACCGCGGGACGCAGTTCGTTGCCAACTTCTGGCGGGAGTTTTGCAAGCTTGCGGGTATTGAGCAGGGCCTCAGCTCAGCCTACCACCCCCAGTCGGACGGACAGACGGAGAGGGTTAATAGCCTTCTAGAACAGTACCTCCGCTGTTTCATTAACTTCCAACAGTCCAACTGGGTGGACCTACTCCCATTCGCTGAATACGGCTACAACAACAGCCTTCACAGCTCTACTAAAACCTCTCCTTTTCAAATCATAAATGGCTATGAGGGCAAGCCTTTCCCAACACTTCCCCTCCCTGCCACCTCCTCAGAACCCACATCGTGCCAACAATGGTGGGAGGGCCTTCGGGAGAGCTGGAAGGGAATTCAGGAGAACCTGGAGGAAGCGAAAAAGGCTTACAAAAAACAATTTGATAAAAAACACTCTCCGGAATGGGAATTGAGAGTGGGAGACACTGTCTTTTTGTCCACAAAAAACCTCCCCCTTCCTCAGCCCTGCCGCAAACTTGCGTTGAAGTTTCTTGGGCCTTTTAAGATCAAACGAGTAATCAATAAAGTGACTGCAGAACTCGAGCTGCCCAAGTCTCTAAGCAAAATCCATCCTGTTTTTCATTGCAGCTTACTCCGGAAAGACCCTGGTGCCACGTCCTTCCATCCCAGGGCTCCGCCGCCCCCTCCGACGACAGTGAGGGGTCAGAGTCACCATGAAGTCCACGAAATCCTGGACTCCAAAGTCAAACGGGGGAAACTGTATTACTTAGTCAGGTGGAAGCACTTCCCCCCGAGCTGTGATGAATGGGTCGAATCTCAGAACGTAGCTGCGCCGCAACTGTTAAAAAAGTTTCACCTGCTGTACCCGCACAAGCCCAAGCCGCCACCCCCCGGGGGAGGGCGCTTAGGGGGGGCAGTATGTCAGAACTTGTAACTTTATTATTGCTAGCTTAATGTAGAACCAGTATAATTGATGGTTGGCAAGTATGCATAGGGTGGACCTGAGCGTTGAACCAGACCGACCCCATATTGTAACCTTTCTTAACCTGAAGTGCCTGAGTAGTAGTTAACCCTGCCCCGATGGTATCCAAAGTATTTGGGGGCTGTGGACTGAATAATGTTGTATCTCTGTACTTTCTCACACTGACACCCTTTGAAGCCGAATCGTGTGGCCTTCAGAGTAAGGAGGCAATGTCTTTGCTGATAGCACTGGTGGGAAGACAGATGTGCCTGTAACGGTGTGAATTAAAGCTTTGTGGGTTGTTTGTTTTACTATATAAAACTGGGCCAGTGCTGGCTCTCGCCATCACTGTTATCTTGTACCTTGTATCTAACAGTTCTTAGTTCTCTCTAATAAAATCCTAGCTTGGAAACTAAGTATGGGATCTGCCTGGAGTTCTTAAGTTCTGACAGCCTGCTGGAGAGACCTTCCGTCTGTCATAAGTTCTCTCAGAGCTGTTCTCCCAAGAGCAGTTTTCTCAGAGCTCCCTCAGCCCCACCTACCTCACAGGGGGGGTCTGCTGTGGGGAGAGGAAGGGAAAGGAGATTGGAAGTGGTGAGACTCCTTTTGGTAGTGAAGGGTGGAGTAAAAATCCAATTTCCTCCTCCTCCTTCTCCTCCTCATCTTCCTCCTCCTCCTCCCCCTCCTCATTAGGTTGGAAAAATCCAATGCATGGTTATAGGATGGGGGAGACTTGTCTTAGCAGTAGTCTGTGCGAAAAGGATCTAGGGGTCTTAGTGGATCATATGCTGAACATAACAGTGTGATGCGGTGGCTAAAAAGGCCAATGCAATTTTGGGCTGTATCAACAGAAGTATAGTGTCCAGATCACGTGATGTGATGGTACCGCTTTACTCTGCTCTGGTAAGACCTCACCTGGAGTCTTGTGTTCAGTTTGGGGCACCACATTTTACGAAGGATATAGACAAACTGGAATGGGTCCAGAGGAGGGCAACGAAGATGGTGAGGGGTCTGGAGACCAAGTCCTCTGAGGAAAGGCTGAAGGAGCTGGGCATGTTTAGCCTGGAGAGAAGGCAGCTGAGAGGTGATAGGATCACCATCTTCAAATACTTGAAGGGCTGTCATCTAGACTAGAGGATGGCATGGAATTGTTTTGCATGACCCCAGAAGGTCGGACCAGAACCAGTGAGTTGAAATTACTCAACTTTAGAAAGAAACTCCTGACCGCTAGAGCTGTTCCTCAGTGGAACAGGTTTCCTCCTTGGGAGGAGGTGGGCTCTCCTTCCTTGGAGGTTTTCACAGAGGCTAGATGGCCACCTGACAGCAATGAAGATCCTGTGAATTAGGTAGATCATGGGAAGGAGGGCAGGAAGGGCTGCACCAAGGCTTAGTTCTCATGGCCTTTTCTTACACAACCAGGGAAATGCTGATTGACACTTTTCTCCAGGCCAGTTTGAACAGGGATCCTGGAGGGTTTCTGCCATCTTCTGTGAGTGGAATAGGTGCCACTGGGAGGATGTGGGGGAGGGATTTGTGAATTTCCTGCCTTGTGTAGGAGGTTGGACTGGATGGTCCTGGAGGTCCCTTCCAGCTCTATGATTCTATTATTCTATCTCCCCATTGCTGTCAGATGGCCATCTAGCCTCTGTTGAGAAACCTCCAAGGAAGGAGAGCCCACCACCTCCCGAGGAGGACGCCTGTTCCACTGAGGAACCGCTCTAAACTCACAAATGCCTCCCCCTGAATTCACAGGATCCTCATTGCTGTCAGATGGCCATCCAGCCTCTGTTGAAAAACCTCCAAGGAAGGAGAGCCCACCACCTCCCAAGGAGGAAGCCTGTTCCACTGAGGAACTGCTCTAAATTCACAAATGCCTCCTCCTGAATTCACAGGATCCTCATTGCTGTCAGATGGCCATCTAGCCTCTGCTTCAAAACCTCCAAGGAAGGAGAGCCCACCACCTCCCAAGGAGGAAGCCTGTTCCACTGAGGAATTGCTCTAACGGTCAGGAAGTTCTTCCTAATGTTGAGCCGGAAACTCTTTTGATTTAATTTCAACCCGTTGGTTCTGGTCCTGCCTTCCGGTGCCACAGAAAACAATCCCACCCCATCCTCTCTAGGACAGCCGTTCAAGGACTTGATGGTGATCCTATCGTAAAAAGTCTGCCATGAAAACATTGTGAAAGCGAGTCAAAAATGACTGGTGTTTGCACAGGGGACTACCTTTATGTGTACTGTACCATTAATAGTTGTTTATAAATTGTTTTGATACCTCTAGCACGAATGAATTGTTCTTGTGTTACACAGCTTGTTGGGCAAGTGTTAAAAAGAAACCCCAATTCTTTTCTTTGTTGAGATTGCGTTGATTTCACATTTTCTCTGGCCTGGGAAAGGCAGTGAACTTCACATCAGCATCCTGCGAATTTAGGGAGAGGGATCTGTGAGTTTCCTGCTCTGTGCAGTGGGTTGGACTAGATGACCCTGGAGGTCCCTCCCAACTCTAGGATTCTATGATCCTCCAGCCAGATCTGAGTGAAGAAGAGTTTCAAAGGGACGGAGGTTGCCTGGGTGGGTTTTGTTGCTGGTCTGGTCTGGTTTTAAGCAAAGTCAAGACGGGGTGGGGAGGAGTGGAGGACCGGCCACCTGCAGAGTGGTCACTTTTGCATAGATCCGGTTTGAGCACATTGCCTCTCTCCCCCCCTCCCCCCATGCTCTGGCCACATCCCCAGCACAAGCCGGAAGGGCAGGAAGCAGATGGAGCCGGCTGCTTCCGCCAGACCAGCCAGGTGCTTCCTGCCATTGGAGGCAGCCTGCAGGAACCAGGCACCCCTTGCCCCCAGCTCTCACTCCCAATCAGCCTGGCTCAGGGCATGTAGGCAGGTTGCTATCCTCCAGGTGGTGCCTGGAGAATTTGAGGCCTGGGGCATTTGAAGAAGACTACAGATTTATACCCCACCCTTCTCCCTTCCCCCCTTCTGGAGACCGAGTCCTATGAAGAAAGGTTGAAGGAGCTGGGGATGTTTAGCCTGCAGAGGAGGCGGCTGAGAGGTGATAGGATCACCATCTTCAAGTCCTTGAAGGGCTGTCCTAGAGAGGATGGGGTGGAATTGTTTTCTGTGGCCCCGGACGGCAGGACCAGAACCAAGGGGTTGAAATTAAATCAAAAGAGTTTCTGGCTAAATATTAGGAAGAACTTCCTCACCGTTCAAGCGATTCCTCAGTGGAACAGGCTTCCTTAGGAGGTGTTGAGCTCTCCTTCCTTGGAGGCTAGATGGCCATCTGACAGCAATGAGGATCCTGTGAATTTAGGGTGAGATGTTTGTGAGTCTCCTGTATTGTGCAGGGGGTTGGACTAGATGACCCTGGAGATCCCTTCCAACTCTAGGATTCTATGATTCTCCCTGAATCAGAGACTCAGAGCGGCTCTCAATCTCCTATATCTTCTTTCCCCACAACAGACACCTTGTGAGGTGGGTGGAACTGAGAGGGCTCCCACAGCAGCTGCCCTTTCAAGGACACCTCTGTGAGAGCTATAGCTAACCCAAGGCCATTCCAGCAGCTGTAAGTGGAGGAGTGGGGAATCAAACCTGGTTCTGCCAGATAAGAGTTCACGTACTTAACCACTACTCCAAACTGGATGCACTCCATGCGCATGCATGCACACTCACTAGTGTTGTCAGCTCTGAATTGGATACTGCCAGTACAGACCCCATCAACATGTATTTATAGTTGGGGTTTTTGGCTCCACTGTGCATTACTTTGCACTTGCCCATGTTTAATCTCATTTGTTTCACTGATGCCCACTCACCCAGCCTCGACAGATCCCTCTGGAACACCTTACAATCAATGCTCCCTCTAAGCTGCAAAGTCTTGTGAGCAAAAACTCTACTTTGTGACCTACTGGCATTAAAGCTGTGAGCTGCTGCATCCAGGAGTGTGCTCTGGGGTCCTCCTTCCTGAGCTAAGACCAAAATGTGAGAGCTGGAGGCTCAAAATCTGAGCTGGCTCACGCTAGCTCAGCGTAGAGGGAACACTGATTACAATCCTCCCTGGTTTTCACTGCCCAGAACAACTTAATGTCATCCGCAGACTTCGCCACTTCACTGCGTTCTCCCAACTCCAGATCATTAATGAACAAATTAAAAAGCACCAGACCCAGTTCCAAGTCCTGTGGCACCCCACTGCTTACCACCCTCCACTGTGAAAACTGCCCATTTAGATTCACTCTCTGTTTCCTTTTAATTAACCAGTTTTTAATCCAGAAGAGGACTTGCTGATCAGTCGGGTTAGAACTAATAAAAGGAAGTCCTTCTTCACCCAAAGGGTGATTAACACATGGAATTCACTGCCACAGGAGGTGGTGGCGGCTACAAGCATAGCCAGCTTCAAGAGGGGATTGAATAATAATAAGAAGAAGATATTGGATTTATATCCTGCCCTCCACTCCGAAGAGTCTCAGAGCGGCTCACAATCTCCTTTCCCTTCCTCCCCCACAACAGACACCCTGTAAGGTAGATGAAGATACTGGATTTATATCACGCCCTCCACTCCGAAGAGTCTCAGAGCGGCTCACAATCTCCTTTACCTTCCTCCCCCACAACAGACACCCTGTGAGGTAGATGAAGATATTGGATTTATATCCCGCCCTCCACTCCAAAGAGTCTCAGAGCGGCTCATAATCTCCTTTACCTTCCTCCCCCACAACAGACACCCTGTGAGGTAGATGAAGATACTGGATTTATATCCCGCCCTCCACTCCGAAAATTCTCAGAGCGGCTCACAATCTCCTTTCCCTTCCTCCCCCATAACAGACACCCTGTGAGGTAGATGAAGATATCGGCTTTATATCCCGCCCTCCACTCCGAAGAGTCTCAGAGCAGCTCACAATCTCCTTTCCCTTCCTCCCCCACAACAGACACCCTGTGAGGTGGGTGGGGCTGGAGAGGGCTCTCACAGCAGCTGCCCTTTCAAGGACAACCTCTGCCAGAGCTATGGCTGACCCAAGGCCATGCTAGCAGGTGCAAGTGGAGGAGTGGGGAATCAAACCCGGTTCTCCCAGATAAGAGTCCGCACACTTAACCACTACACCAAACCGGCTCTCCTAAGCATAAGCATATGGAGCAGAGGTCCATCAGTGGCTGTTAGCCACAGCGTATTCTTGGAACTCTCTGTCTGGGGCAAGTGATGCTCTGTATTCTTGGTGCTTTAGGGGGAGGGGCACAGTGGGAGGGCTTCTAGTGTCCCGACCCCACTGATGGACCTCCTGATGGCCCCTGGATTTTGGCCACTGTGTGACACAGAGTGTTGGATTGGATGGGCCATTGGTCTGATCCGACATGGCTTCTCTTATGTTCTTATGTCTGGGGCAGTGATGCTGTTTTCTTGGCGCTTGGGGGGCACAGTGGGAGGGCTTCTAGTGTCCTGGCCCCACTTGTGAACCTTCTGATGGTGCTTGGTTTTTTGGCCACTGTGTGACACAGAGTATTGGATTGGCCATTGGTCTGATCCAACAACGCTTCTCTTATGTTCTTGTCCTCTTATCCCCTGACTGCTGAGTTTATGTAGCAGCCTTTGATGAGGAACTTCAGCAAAAGTTTTCTGGAAGAGGTAAACAGCATGTCCTGGGTCCCCCTTCTTCATATGTTTGTTCACCCTCTCAAAGAACTCTTTAAAAAGTTAGTGAGACAAGATCCTCTCTCACAGAATTCACGCTGATTCTTCCTCAGTAGCTTTTATTCATTAATGTGCCTAGTAATTCTATCTTTGCTAATGGATTCCACCAACTTACCCAGTATTGGCATTAGACTGACTGGTTCTGGAGTGAGCAAACACATCTGCCACAGTGAAGACAGAGAAGCATGCAGCTTCTCTTCCATTTCCCTCTCATCCTTTAGTAATCCTTTTACCTCTTGGACATGCAAGGGCCCCTCAGCCTCTCTGACTATTTTTCTGCTTTAAATGTATTTGAAGAATTTTTGTATTGTGGCTCTTGATGTTTTTTGCACTATGTTCCTCAGAGTCCCTTTTTGCCTGTCTGATCACCGACTTGCATTTCATTTGCCACAGCCTGAGCTCCTTTTATTTACCTCACTTTCTACTACTTGAAGGAATCCTTCTTACCCTTTCCTGCTTCCATTCCTTTGTTTGTTAACCATGCAGGCCTTTTTAAAGACACCAATGTGTATATTTCCTAACCTGCAGTATACATTTTATCTGAGCTTCCAGGATTGTAGTTTTAACTTTTCTCCAGGCTTCCAGAAGGGATTTGACCCTCCTTCCCTTTCCTGCTTCAGAAGCCCCCTCATTGGAGGGAATCATAGACAGCTTCCAGAGGGGGAATGGATAAGCATATGGAGCAGAGGTCCATCAGTGGCTATTAGCCACAGTGTATTTTTGGAACTCTCTGTCTGGGGCAGGGATGCTCTGTATTCTTGGTGCTTGGGGTGGGGAGAAACAGTGGAAGGGCTTCTAGTGTCCTGGCCCCACTGATGGACCTCCTGATGGCACCTGGTTTTTTGGCCACTGTGTGACACAGAGTGATGGACTGGGTGGGTCACTGGCCTGATCCAACATGGCTTCTCTTATGTTCTTATGTGACACAGAGTGTTGGACTGGAGGGGCCACTGGCCTGCTCCAACATGGCTTCTCTTCTGTTCTGAAGTTACCCCCTGGCAGCAGCTGCTCCCTGTAACCTGGCTCTGCTTGCTTTCTCACAAACTCTTGAGCCTCCATGACTTGAAAGCTCTCTGCACCAGGCCTCCTTGGCTGTGAGAATGCCATCACGGAGAAGCCCACTCTGCAAATGTTCTGTGCAGTGCCAGAGCCTCAGGCTCCATTAAGGTTGCCAGTCCCAAGGAAGCCAAAAGCAACACCACTGTGTATAGAAACAATAAAGAATTTATAAACCTGAAGAGTCTTTTCTTATTTTCCAAAGATACCTTAGACACAGTACGGAATTTTTTTCCAAAGAAGGTGGATTCCACAACACAAATTTCTAACCAATTTTATCATCACGGCTCCATGCAATTTTTATAGAGAAGTTCCTTGTTGAATCTTTTTTTCAGCGCCTGAGTTCATCCTCCTCCTTATTGTTGAAGCAAATCCAAATCCCCTCGAATAATGGCTCCAAAGGCTGTCGACTTTATGGGTTGCGTTTCACAGAGGTGCTTGATCACAGAGCCATTCTGCAAATTCAATCTTTTGACGTCAGAACTAAGACTTCAAACCTTCACAAAAGGCACCAGCTCATAAAATCCCCAAGTGGGGGCAGGGGATTCTCCAGTTTGGAAGCCCTCCCCCCCCCATCAGAAAGCGGGGGGTGGGGAGGGAGGGAAATGTCTGCTGGGCACTCCATTATTCCCTGTGGAGACCAATTCCCATAGGATATCATGGAGAGTTGATATGCAGGTATCTGGGCCTCTGGGAGCCCCATGTTTTGAGTTAGAAGCACCAAATTTTCAGCATAGCATACAGTGCCTTTCCCCAAAGCACCCTCCACGTTTCAGAAGGATTGGACCAGGGGGTCCAATTCTATGAGCCCCAAAAGAATGTGCCCCCATCCTTCATTATTTCTAATGGAGGGAAGGCATTTAAAAGGTGTGCAGTCCCTTTAAATGTGATGGCCAGAACTCCCTTTGAAGTCCAATCATGCTTGTTACAACTTTGCTCCTGGCTCCACCCCAAAGTCTCCTGGCTCCTCCCCCAAAGTCTCCTGGCTCCACCCCCAAGTCCCCAGATATTTCTTTAATTGGACTTGGCAACCCTAGGATCCGTGCCCCGAGGCAAATCCCTCTCCGGATGGTGCAGGAGGCCAGGGGTGTGGCTGGAGGGTCCTCTCCTGTCAGCACAGAAGTGCAGGGAGGCGGGGGGGGGCGGGGAAGGGGGCAGGCTGACGGCAGGGCTGCACCACTGGGAATGCCCTGCAGGGGTGGCTGTGGGTGAGTGGTTCTCAAGATGGCTGGTCATCAGAGTGCCATTCATGAAGAAAAACACCTGTGGAGTGTGAGGTCCGTGGGTTTGGAGGTTCCCCCTCCCCTGACGTCACCGGCACAATGACTGTCACCTGGAAGTGACACCATCAAGCCAGTGATGCCGTGTGCTGGCTGCTCTGGTTTTCCAGGAAAACTCTATGGTTTTCCAGGATGCTCTAGCAATTTGGGGAGGGACAACTCTATGGTACAATAGACTGGGTTGGGAGGGGACTTGGCAACCCCACGTTTGTTTGTTTGCTTGAATGTGCATCAGGAGATTGGTGGCTGTTTCAGGGAGCAGATTGTCAGTGACAGGCAGAAGGGGGGGGGGAGACAGACAGACAGACAGACTGGTGGGCCCCATCATCTTGGAGGTTCTCTGGTGCTATCTCAATTTTATTCCACAGAGAAGAACTTCTCAGAGAGTCCTGTCTCATGCTGATAAGGGGGGAAGAGCAGCGTAGAGGTCATTCTGCCTCAGAAGCCAAAGATTCTGGGAGAGTTGGTGAAGGGCAGGGAGGGTGTGATGGTGGGCTGGGGAGGGGCACAGGGATGCATGTTGGCATGCAGGCTGGACACCCCAGTTGCTACCCCAGCATTTCTGGGCATCCTCCTGGGGCCGTGCTTCACTCCAGGCCTACAGCCCCTGCCCTGGATCTCAAGAGAAGAAGAAGATGATCTTGGATTTATATCCTGCCCTCCACTCCGAATTTCAGAGTCTCAGAGCGGCTCACAATCTCCTTTATCTTCCTCCCCCACACAACAGACACCATGTGAGGTGGGTGGGGCTGAGAGAGCTCTTACAACAGCTGGCCCTTCAAAAACAACTCCTGTGATAGCTATGGCTCTGGAGGAGTGGGGAATCAAAGTGGAGGAGTGGGGAATCAAACCCGGTTCTCCCAGATAAGAGAGCTATGGCTGACCGAAGGCCATTCCAGCAGCTGCAAGTGGAGGAGTGGGGAATCAAACCCGGTTCTCCCAGATAAGAGAGCTCTGGCTGACCCAAGGCCATTCCAGCAGCTGCAAGTGGAAGAGTCGGGAATCCAACCCGGTTCTCCCAGATAAGAGAGCTATGGCTGACCCAAGGCCATTCCAGCAGCTGCAAGTGGAGGAGGGGGGAATCAAACCCGGTTCTCCCAGATAAGAGAGCTATGGCTGACCCAAGGCCATTCCAGCAGCTGCAAGTGGAGGAGGGGGGAATCAAACCCGGTTCTCCCAGATAAGAGAGCTCTGGCTGACCCAAGGCCATTCCAGCAGCTGCAAGTGGAGGAGTGGGGAATCAAACCCGGTTCTCCCAGATAAGAGAGCTCTGGCTGACCCAAGGCCATTCCAGCAGCTGCAAGTGGAGGAGGGGGGAATCAAACCCGGTTCTCCCAGATAAGAGAGCTATGGCTGACCCAAGGCCATTCCAGCAGCTGCAAGTGGAGGAGTGGGGAATCAAACCCGGTTCTCCCAGATAAGAGTCCGTACACTTAACCACTACACCAAACTGGCTCTCCACCAAGAGCACGCCACAAGTGAGTTCTCAGTGTGGTGTTGCCAGCACACATATGAATTCAGGATAGACAAAAGGAAATACTTCTTTCCACAAAGAATGAATAAAATGTGGAATTGGCTGCCAGAGGATGTAGTGATGGCCACAGGAATAAACAGCCTTAAAAGGGGATCAGATAGATTCATGGAGGAAAAGTCTATCAATAGCTACTAGCCATTTGACTGAGAGGAACCTCCACATTCAGAGGCAACATCAGACAAAGGTCTTGGCCTCTCTGCCCTGTTGCTGGCCCTCCAGAGGAACTGGCTGGCCACTGTGTGAGACAGGAGGCTGGACTAGATGGACCCTCCCTGGTCTGACCCAGCAGGGCTCCTCTTATGTTCTTCTCAGGGGAAGGCCTCGGCCTCTCTGCCCTGTTGTTGGCCCTCCAGAGGAACTGGCTGGCCACTGTGTGAGACAGGAGGCTGGACTAGATGGACCCTCCCTGGTCTGACCCAGCAGGGCTCCTCTTATGTTCTTCTCAGGGGAAGGCCTCGGCCTCTCTGCCCTGTTGTTGGCCCTCCAGAGGAACTGGCTGGCCACTGTGTGAGACAGGAGGCTGGACTAGATGGACCCTCCCTGGTCTGACCCAGCAGGGCTCCTCTTATGTTCTTCTCAGGGGAAGGCCTCGGCCTCTCTGCCCTGTTGTTGGCCCTCCAGAGGAACTGGCTGGCCACTGTGTGAGACAGGAGGCTGGACTAGATGGACCCTCCCTGGTCTGACCCAGCAGGGCTCCTCTTATGTTCTTCTCAGGGGAAGGCCTCGGCCTCTCTGCCCTGTTGTTGGCCCTCCAGAGGAACTGGCTGGCCACTGTGTGAGACAGGAGGCTGGACTAGATGGACCCTCCCTGGTCTGACCCAGCAGGGCTCCTCTTATGTTCTTCTCAGGGGAAGGCCTCGGCCTCTCTGCCCTGTTGTTGGCCCTCCAGAGGAACTGGCTGGCCACTGTGTGAGACAGGAGGCTGGACTAGATGGACCCTCCCTGGTCTGACCCAGCAGGGCTCTTCTGATGTTCTTCTCAGGGGAAGGCCTCAGCCTCTCTGCCCTGTTGTTGGCCCTCCAGAGGAACTGGGTGGCCACTGTGTGAGACAGGAGGCTGGACTAGATGGACCCTCCCTGGTCTGACCCAGCAGGGCTCTTCTGATGTTCTTCTCAGGAGAAGGCCTCAGCCTCTCTGCCCTGTTGTGGGCCCTCCAGAGGAACTGGGTGGCCACTGTGTGAGACAGGAAGCTGGACTAGATGGACCCTCCCTGGTCTGACCCAGCAGGGCTCCTCTTATGTTCTTCTCAGGGGAAGGCCTCAGCCTCTCTGCCCTGTTGTGGGCCCTCCAGAGAAACTGGGTGGCCACTGTGTGAGACAGGAGGCTGGACTAGATGGATCCTCCCTGATCTGACCCAGCAGGGCTCTTCTGATGTTCTTCTCAGAGGAAGACCTCAGCCTCCATGCCCTGTTCTTGGTCCTGCAGAGGAACTGGCTGGCCACTGGGTGAGACAGGAGGCTGGACTAGATGGACCCTCACTGGTCTGATCCAGCAGGGCTCTTCTGAGGTTCTTCTCAGGGGAAGGCCTCGGCCTCTCTGCCGTGCTGTTGGCCCTCCAGAGGAACTGGGTGGCCACTGTGTGAGACAGGAGGCTGGACTGGATGGACCCTCACTGGTCTGACCCAGCAGGGCTCTTCTGATGTTCACACACACACACAGAGTGCCACTGCTTGCCACTCCCAGACTGCAAAGGCCTGTCCTCTCCCTGTTTTGAAGGCGTAGCCGAGGCAGGGCTGAACTCCACGACTGCCAAAAGCTGGGCTGGAGTCCTTGTCCTGCCAGGAGCCCATTCCAGGACAGAGCAGGAAGCAATGAGCGCGAAACGACTCGATTGCTCTGTGTGAAGTGGCCCAAGGCCTCTGAGTAATATTTTCCTGAGCAGTGGCTCCAGGAGGAGGAGGAAATGAACACACTTCCTGCCATTCAAGGCAGCCACTCCATCTCTGCAGGATCAGCAATCGGCATTCTTCGTGGCAACGGGGCTCTTTTGAATACTCCCCCCCCCCCAGCACCCACCGTGTTTCAATCCAGGTGTTTTTCACCAGCTGCTCTCTCTCTTTTTGCTTTCCTGCTCAACACAACTGTAGTTGCAGGAAACCATGCAAAATGGGCACATCTGCGTCTGTTGTGTCTTTTGCACGGAGTGAAAAGAGGGTGTTTCTGTCCAGGAATCTTTTAAGTGCCAGGATGAATGGGAGCTGGACCTTCTAGTAGCCTCTGACTCAAATCCAGACTGATCTGTTCTTGGGAGTGACACATCCAAATAGCACTGAATGGCTAAACATCACCAAGATGGAGTCATTCACTAAATGTCCCTGTCTGGCCCATACCTCTCTAGACCTTTGCAAACGTGCAGGGAATCTTGAAAGTGTGCGTGGGAAAAGCTCCCTACATTTTCCTCAGCATGCAAAGTAATTCCAAGGCCAGCGTGCTATTGGAGTTAAAGCAGGCATGTCAAACATGTGGCCCAGGGGCCAAATCAGGCCCCCCAGAGGGGCCTATCAGAGGGTCCTATCAGGCCCCCGAGCAACTGGCTGTCATCATAAGAACATAAGAGAAGCCATGTTAGATCAGGCCAATGGCCCATCCAGTCCAACACTCTGTGTCACATAAGAACATAAGAGAAGCCATGTTGGATCAGGCCAATGGCCCGCCCAGTCCAACACTCTGAGTTACATAAGCCCTGTTGGATCAGGCCATTGGCCCATCCAGTCCAACACTCTGTGTCACATAAGAACATAAGAGAAGCCCTGTTGGATCAGGCCAATGGCCCATCCAGTCCAACACTCTGGGTCACATAAGAACATAAGAGAAGCCATGTTGGATCAGGCCAATGGCCCATCCAGTCCAACACTCTGTGTCACATAAGAACATAAGAGAAGCCATGTTGGATCAGGCCAATGGCCCGCCCAGTCCAACACTCTGAGTTACATAAGCCCTGTTGGATCAGGCCATTGGCCCATCCAGTCCAACACTCTGTGTCACATAAGAACATAAGAGAAGCCCTGTTGGATCAGGCCAATGGCCCATCCAGTCCAACACTCTGCGTCACATAAGAACAGAAGCCATGTTGGATCAGGCCAATGGCCCATCCAGTCCAACACTCTGTGTCACATAAGAACATAAGAGAAGCCCTGTTGGATCAGGCCAATGGCCCATCCAGTCCAACACTCTGTGTCACATAAGAACATAAGAGAAGCCATGTTGGATCAGGCCAATGGCCCATCCAGTCCAACACTCTGTGTCACATAAGAACATAAGAGAAGCCCTGTTGGATCAGGCCAATGGCCTATCCAGTCCAACACTCTGTGTCACATAAGAACATAAGAGAAGCCATGTTGAATCAGGCCAGTGTTCCAGCCCTTTAATCATTCTAGTTGCCCTTTTCTGGACTTTCTCCAATGCTATAATATCCTTTTTGAGGTGCGGCAACCAGAACTGCACACAGTATTCCAAATGACACCGCACCATCGATTTATACAGGGGCATTATGATACTGGCTGATTTGTTTTCAATTCCCTTCCTAATAATTCCCAGCATGGCGTTGGCCTTTTTTATTGCTTTCTTCTCCCTATATCTTGCTTCCTTCTGCATAACAGCTAGTTTTGCAAGGCTTGCTCAATTGCACAGGAACTACAGAGCAAAGCCTCTATTTTCTCCATTGACTGAGGTTCCTACCTTGGGGAGGAAGGAGGGGGGGAGGAAGAGCTTGCTTTGCCAGGCTCTCTCAATCGCACAGCAGAGCTACTGAGCCAGGCCTCTCTTCCTTCTATTTGCTGAGGCTCCTTCCCCTCCTGGTCCCCTGGGGAAGGAAGGAAAGAGCCAGAGCTTCCTTTGCCCAGTTCCTGGATCCCATGGGAGAGATACAAAGAAAGCACCTTTAAGACCAACAAGTGCTAATGTTTAAGCATGTTTTATTTTAAGCTTTTAAAAAATCTTTGTGTCTGTGTCCTTCATAAAGTTTATATCTCTGCTACCTGGCCTTACATTTCATGACCCACACGGTCTGGCCCAGCAAGGCCTCATTTGTGTCAAATCTGGCCCTCATAACAAATTAGTTTGACACCCCTGCGTTAAAGTGTCACTTTGGGCGTCACAGGTTTGAATCCCCTCCTCTACCACGGAAGCTGGCTGGGTGACCTTGTTCCAGTCATGCCTTCCTCAGTCTGACTTGCCTCCTGGGGTTGTTGGAGGATAAAATGGAGGAGAGGAGAGGCGAAAGGGGCCAGCTGCTTTGAGAAAGGCAGAATACAAATAAAATGAATAAATAAAAATCCTAACATGGTGGAAAGAGTGTTCTTCAGTTGCAGCCAACTTATGGTGACCACTGTTCCCTCTAAGCTGAGTTAGTGTGAGCTAGCTCATGGTTTTTTAGCCTCCAGCTCACACGTGTTTGTCTTAGCTCAGGAAAAATGGCCCCACAGCAAACTGATTAATGAAGCCACTCCCAACTTCAATGCCAGCAGCTCACAAAATAGGATTTTTGTTCACAAGACTCGGAGGGAACATTGATGGTGACTCCTCCTGGAGTTTCCAAAGGAAGAGACGTTCAGAGGTGGTTTGCCATCCCCCGCCTTCACGTCATCATGACCCTGGACTTCTTGGGTGATCTCCCATCCAAGCAGGGGTGGAATTCTAGCAGGAGCTCCTTTGCATATTAGGCCACACACCCCTGGTGTAGCCAATCCTCCAAGAGCTTACAAGGCTCTTTTTTGTAGGCTCCAGGAGGACTGGGTACATCAGGGGTGTGTGGCCTAATATGCAAAGGAGCTCCTGCTAGAATTCCAGCCCTGCATGCAAGGACTAGCCAGGGTTGACCCTGCTGAGCTTCTGAGATCTGATGAGATCAGACCAGCCTGGGCCATCCAGGTCAGGGCAAGAGACATGCAGAAGTGGTTGGCTATCGTCTTCCTTTGCGTAGCAGCCCTGGACTTCCCGGGTGGGCTCCCATCCAAGGACTAAGCAGGGCCAACCCCGTTTACCTTCTGAGATCTGATGAGACCGGGCTAACAAGCTCTTCTATGCTCAACAGCCAGCTCTGCCAACTACCAGAGTGCCAACCATGAACCTGCCAAGGGCACATGAATGAGGAGCTTGGGACTCTTTAGCTTGAGAAACATCGACTGCGGGGTGACATGAGAGAGGTGACAAGATGATGCATGGGATAGAGAAGGTAGAGAAAGAAGTACTTTTCTCCCTTTCTCACAATACAAGAACTCGTGGGCATTCAATGAAATTGCTGAGCAGTTGAGTTAGAACGGATAAAAGGAGGTACTTCTTCACCCAAAGGGCGATTAACATGTGGAATTCACTGCCACAGGTGGTGGTGGCTACAAGCATAGCCAGCTTCAAGAGGGAATGGATAAGCATATGGGGCAGAGGTCCATCAGTGACTATTAGCCACAGCGTATTGCTGGAACTCTCTGTCTGGGGCAGTGATACTTTGTATTCTTGTGCTTGTGGGGGGCACAGTGGAAGGGCTTCTAGCCCCACTGGTGGACTTCTTGATGGCACTTGGGGGTTTTGGCCACTGTGTGACAGAGTGTTGGACTGGATGGGCCATTGGTCTGATCCGACATGGCTTCTCTTATGTTCTTATGTCTGGGGCAGTGATGGTTTGTATTCTTGGTGCTTGGGAGGGGAACAGTGGGAGGGCTTCTGGTGTCCTGGCCCCACTGATGGACCTCCTGATGGCGTCTGGTTTTTTGGCCACTGTCTGACACAGAGTGTTGAACTGGATGGGCCATTGGCCTGATCCAACATGGCTTCTCTTATGTTCTTAGGAGCCCTGCTGGGCCTTTGAAACCATTTATTTATTTACAACAGAGAGAGGTCACTGGTAAATGAATAAACACACAGCCACAAATGGTTATAGTGACCAACAATTACTAAGACTATATAGCAACACAATAATGTGAGAATGATGAGAATACACAAATACAAAGAGACATGGACAAAACTCTCAAAGGGTGCGTTCACGGAAGATTGTAGAGCACCAAAGTGCAGGGAGTTGTCTTGTAGTTCCTGTTTCGACAGATCTTCAAGCAATGGAAAGCTCTACTCCATTTTCCTTCCAATCAAATAATTCACGAACCACAATTCATACAGCTTCACAGTTAATCAGTATCGACAACCTCTTCCATAGGACACCGAAGTAATCTCACAATGTTTCATCACAGGACATATAGCCTCAACTATCTTCAAGCAGGCACCAGCTCAGAAATGGCTCTAGGCCTTTGGAACCAGCGCCTGAGACCCAAGCCCTCCATACATAGCCGGAGAAGAGACTCCCATCGGCCGGGCTGTGTTTTACCACTAGATGGCAACGGTGCATGTCGGAGTATGCAGATCTCACATGCAAATTGTTGATTCCTGGCCTCCTGTGAATATCTCTGCCCTTCATTTTCTTTCTAACTTCCTTGGGGTCGGCTGGCGACCTTCTCCACAGGGCGAGGCATCTCCGTTTGGTAGCAGCTTCACGGTCAGACTGCCTTCCAGAAGGCAACTGGCCAGCTGGAGTCGGGGAGCCTCATATCTGCAGGTGGAGAGCACGTGGCTTGGAGGAGTGCTGGTTGGTGTCATTCCAGAGGGGTGCTCCAAGCTCAGACTGCCGAAGGCACCACAGCCAATGGCAAAGGGTCTTGGGCTGGCCCTGAAGAAGAAGGCGGAAGGATTCAGTCACCCAACCCCTTCTGGAAATCCCACCCTTGTACAGCAGCAGGGAAGGGACTCTGGCATGCACCACATGACACGAGCAAAATATGCACAGCTGCAAACTTCCCACCATAAAAAGGGGAAGAAAGGGTGCAGGGACATTTCAGCTGGGTTGTCAGCCAGCTCCAGTTCTGGGAAATTTCTGGAGGCTGGGGGGGGGGGGGGGGAGTGGATTCTCAGCAGTGTTGATGAAACCCTGTGAAGGCGCCCAGGCAGCTGAAATCTTGGGGGCCCCCTTGCAAATGATCTCAAAGTTGGAGCGCCCACCCTGCCACACGTGGCTCCCACTTCAGCCTACAGGCCCCTTTGACAAAGCTGCAGGGGAGAGGCAGAGAGAGGCAAACTGGGTGACAACGCCAGCACCAGGCAAATCGGGCAAAGTGTGGCTCAGTTGCTGGCTGCCCATGCAGGCTGGGAGGGCCGCAAGCGGGGTGGGGGGGTGGGAATCAGAGGGAAAACCAGCCAGTTCCTACAAAGCTTGATGGTTAATCCAGCCCTGATCCACAGGGCAGCCAGGGCCAGCCCTAGGACACACAGTGCCCGCCCCCCATCACCGCCCTCCTCTGTGGCAATGCCCTGTGGTGCTGTGCCAAGCTGCCCTCGTGGCAAAGTAAGGTGGGGAAGGCACCCAGGAAGGGAGATGAAGGCATGTCAGAGGGAAGGTTTATTAAATTTGCCGATGATACGAAATTGGGAGGGGTTGCAAATACAGAAGACGACAGAAACAGGATACAGGATGACCTTGACAGGCTGGAAAACTGAGCTAAAACCAATGAAATGAATTTTAACAGGGATAAATGTAAAGTTCTGCATTTAGGTAGGAAAAATCCAGTGTATGGTTATAGGATGGGGGAGACTTGTCTTGGCAGTAGTCTGTGTGAAAAGGATCTAGGGGTCTTAGTGGACCATACGCTGAACATGAGTCAACAGTGCGATGCGGTGGCTAAAAAGGCCAATGCAATTTTGGGCTGTATCAACAGAAGTCCAGATCACGTGAAGTGATGGTATCGCTTTACTCTGCCCTGGTATGACCTCACCTGGAGTCTTGTGTTCAGTTTTGGGCACCACATTTTAAGAAGGATATAGACAAACTGGAATGAGTCCAGAGGAGGGCGACGAAGATAGTGAGGGGTCTGGAGACCAAGTCCTATGAGGAAAGGTTGAAGGAGCTGGGGATGTTTAGCCTGGAGAGGAGGCAGCTGAGAGGTGATAGGATCACCATCTTCAAGTCCTTGAAGGGCTGTCATAGAGAAGAGGGTGTGGGATTGTTTTCTGTGCCCCCAGAAGGTAAGACCAGGACCAATGGGTTGAAATTGAATCAAAAGAGTTTCCAGCTCAACATTAAGAAGAACTTCCTGACCATTAGAGCAGTTCCTCAGTGGAACAGGCTTCCTCCTTGGGAGGTGGTGGGCTCTCCTTCCTTGGAGGTTTTTCAACAGAGGCTAGATGGCCATCTGACAGCAATGAAGAGCCTGTGACTTTAGGGGGAGGAGCTTGTGAGTTTCCTGATTGTGCAGGGGGTTGGACTAGATGGCCCTGGAGGTCCCCTCCAACTCAATGATTCTATGTAAGCCAGGCAGCCAACTGGCTGGCTTTGCTCCACCTCCCTTCTGATTGAAGCAAAGCTGGAGGGCTGCTGTGCAACTGCTGCAAAGAGATATACAGACATGAATGTGCCCATTAACACTTTTTACAACTCTTGCAATGCTTTCAAGCAGAGTGCTCGTCCCATCCCAATAGTCCATAAAGTTGATTCAAATCTCAAGACGTTGTAGAATTCTTGGTAGCTTCCTTCTCCACAATAAGGCATGGACCAGGAGAATTAAGTCTCTGATGGTCTTGTTGACTAAATGACCGTTTCCCAAGTCTTTATCAAAGAGTCATCATCACCAACGGTCCTTCTCCTTTCAAAAGGACAGACACAACTCAAGCTCTTCAGTGGAGAAAAATCTCCTTTACCAGGGCTTTTTTTGTAGCAGGAATTTCTTTGCATATTAGGCCACACCCCTGGATGTAGCCAATCTTCCTGGAGCTTCCCGTAGAGTCCTGTAAGCTCTTGGAGGATTGGCTATATCTGGGGTGTGTGGCCTAATATGCAAAGGAGTTCCTGCTACAAAAAAAAGCTCTGTTGAGACTTGAGCACTTTCTTAAACCTATACTTCCATATATCTTGAGCAATACCTACTGACATGCCAAACTTCAATCAGTCACACTTTAAAAATCATTCATAAATAACAGGAATACTCTATATATGAATTTAAACCCACTGGGGCTATAGAATTGAGTTTCTGAATCCAAAAGGACTCCTCCTGTAACAACACTTTCTTACTATGAACATATGAAGCCACCTTATACAGAATCAGACCTTTGGTCCATCAAAGTCAGTCTTGTCTACTCAGACTGGCAGCAGCTCTCCAGGGTCTCCAGCTGAGGTTTTTCACACCTATTTTCCTGGACCCTTTTTAGTTGGAGATGCTGGGGATTGAACCTGGGACCTTCTGCTTCCTAAGCAGATGCTCTACCACTGAGCCACCATCCCTCCCATCACATTCTTCACATCAACACTAACTCCAGGTGTACTTTGGTGTTTATATCACATTTTAAAAATCTCATGTCATCAACAGACTGCTTAGAGGAAATACAATGCTCTGTTCCACATTTTCGTGTTTAATGCAAGATTTTTTTCCCCTCTCATTTAATTGAAAATACCATCATTTAATCGACAATACCGTCAGAAGCTTAATTCTCCGGGTCCATGCCTTATGGTTGAGAAGGAAGCTATTGAAAATTCTACTACATTTCAAGATTGGAATCAAGTTTATAGACTATTGGGACAGTACAAGCACTCTGCTGGAAACCACTGCAAGAACTGAGAACACAGAAAATGGACTTCTTCAAAGCTTTGGACAAATTTCAAATATCATAGAAAAGCCATGTTGAAGCCGAAGCTCAAATCCTTTGGCCACCCAATGAGAAGGGAGCACTCCCTGGAGAAGTCCCTGATGCTGGGAAAGACAGAAGGGGACAGCAAAAGGTTGCTGATGTAACAAACACGAATCTGAGGAGACTTCGGAGGATGGTGGAAGACAGGAGGGCCATCTGGCGTGACTTGGTGCATAGGGTCGCAAAGAGTCGGACTCGACTGTGTGACTGAACAACAAAAAATGAATTTTGTTATTATTCACCTGAAGTTAATTGTCGTTATTGTAATTGTTGTTTCCTAGTTATTTTGTCACAGCTTTTGCCTTTAGCCCAGGGGTGTCAAACTCATTTGTTATGAGGGCTGAATCTGACATAAATGAGACCTTGTCGGTCCGGGCCGTGTGTGTCCCTATTTAAGATTAGGCAGCAGAGACATAAACTTTATAAAGGACACAGACAAACACAATAAAAGGTGTTTTTTTAACCCCCCCCTAAAACATTAGCACTCATTGGTCTTAAAGGTGCTTAAGGGGAGGAGCCTCCGCAAATAGAAGGAAGTGAGGCTTGGCTCAGTAGCTCTGCTGTGCGATTGAGAGAGCCTGGCAAAGCAAGCTATGCCTCCTCCCTTGGGAGCAAGCTATGCCCCCAAGGGAGGAGCCTCAGCCAATGGAGAAAATAGAGGTTTTGCTCTACAGTTCTTGTGTGATTGAGCAAGCCTGGCAAAGCAAGCTGTATTGCAGAAGGAAGCAAGAGAGTGGGAGAAGGAAGCAGATGACAGCCAGTTGCTCAGGGGCCTGATTGGAGCCCTCTGGGGGCCTGATTTGGCCCCCAGGCTGCATGTTTGACACCCCTGCTTTAGCTTATCCTTCATTATTTCTAATGGAGAGATATTTAAAAGGTGTGTGGTCCCTTTGAATTTGGTGGCCCGAATTCCCTTTGGAGTTGAATTATGCTTGTCGCAGCCTTGCTCCTGGCTCCACCCCCAAAGTCTCCTGGCCCCACCCCCAAAGTCCCCAGATATTTCTTGAATTGGACATGGCCACCCTCCCTAATATTTCCCCTGGTATCCACCAGGGCTTTTTAGAAAGCAGGTAGGACTGGGTGTGGCTTTTGCGCAGCAAGGCTTCCGATTGGCTGTTGGAGACGGGGTTGGCTGTGCAGGTTTTTACCAGAAGTTGCTTTGGCAACGATCTCTGCCGCCACCACAGGGCATGGATCATCACTGTGAGACTGAAGGAAAGCTGCGGCAGCCATTTTGTAGCTGTGCCCATCTTCTGTCCAAATCCCAGAGACACCTGCGGGCTCCAAAAAGTTGTTGCCACCCTTCCTTAGAGAGACAACAAGAGGCTGTCACCCAGACACTGGCCTGATGTCAGTGCTGCCTGCCCCCAGGTGGTAGCTGGAGATCTTCTGCTATTAGAACTGGTCTCCAGAGAACAGAGATCAGTTCCCCTGACAAAACATGGCCACTTTGGAAGCTGGAGTCAATGCAAACCCCATCCTCCTCAGACTTCACCCCCCAAATCTCCAGGTATTTCCCAGCCAGAGTTGGCAACCCTCTCTGATGTGAGCTACAGTCTTCGCTTGGTCAGAAGGAGCGAAGGAGCCATCAGTGGGGGTGGGGGGAGTGACACCGTGTTGAAATGGAGGAGGGCAATGCTTAGGGTTGCCAAGTCCAATTCAAGAAATATCTGGAGGCTTTGGGGGTGGAACCAGGAGACTTTGGGGGGTGGAGCCAGGAGACTTTGAGGGTGGAGCCAAGAGACATTGGAGTGGAGTCAGGAGCAAGGTTGGGACAAGCATGAAAGGGAGTTCTGGCTATCCCATTGAAAGGACTGCACACTTTTGAAATGCCTTCCTTCCATTGGAAATAATGAAGGGTAGGGGCACCTTCTTTTGGGGCTCATAGAACTGGACCCCCTGGTCCAATCCTTTTGAAACTTGGAGGGTATTTTGAAGAGAGGCACTAAAAGCTATGCAGCAGATTTGATGCCTCTACTTCAAAAAACAGCCCCCCCCCCAAGCTCCAGATACCCGTAGATCAATTCTCCATTCTACCCTATAGGAATCAGTCTCCATAGGGAATAATGGAGTGCCCAGTAGACATTTCCTCCCCGTCCCTGCTTTCTGATGACCCTGAAGTGGGGGGAGGGCCTCCAAACCAGGGGATCCCCTGCCCCCACCTGGGGATTGGCTACCCTAATGGGGCTGCCTTGTTGCCCTGAACGGTTCATCTCCCAAGAGCTTGCAGAGGCCAGGAAATGCTCCAGTGAAGCCACGGCTGGCACCCTTTTTGAGAGATGTGTTCAAATTAACACACGGACACACACTGGGGTGCATGCTGCCCAAAGAATACTCCTCTGTAGTCTGCATCCCCTTCCTGTTTAGAAGCTGAGCTGGTGCTGGATTCTAGCCGTGGGGTGCAGTATGGGCCTGTTTCAGTTTAGCCGCCATGTGGTAGGTTTTCTCAGGGCTTTTTTGGTAGAAAAAGCCCAGCAGGGACTCATTTGCCTATTAGGCCACACCCTGTGATGTCACCACTGTTTCGCACAGGGTCTTTTTTGTAGAAAGAGCCCATCAGGAACTCATTGGCATATTAGGCCACGCCCTGTGACATCAAGCTAGCCGGAACTGCATTCCGGTGCATTCTTGCTAAAAAGAAGCCCTGGTTTCCCTGCAGTTCTGTTGTTTATCTCTAAGAATGTCTCCAGGGGACAGCTGCAAAAGTCACACACCCACGTTCCACACAGTTATCGCAAGTAGCAGGCTGGGATCACATTTTGTGCACAGGCAAGCGTGTGTTTCCCTCACCCACAACCCCGGGAAGGCATTTGGGCCCTCCATAACAAATGGGTAATGATAAACAAGCCACCCATCTCTAACGATTCCCCCTCCCCCCAGACCCTGACACTGGCAGCCCCGTTAGGGTTGCCAATCCCCAGGTGGGGGCAGGGGATCCCCCGGTTTGGAGGCCCTCCCCCCCCTTCAAGGTCATCAGAAAGCAGGGGGAGGGGAGGGAAATGTCTGCTGGGAACTCTATTATTCGCTATGGAGATTTATTCTCATAGAAAATCATGGAGAATTGATCCGCGGGTATCTGGGGCTCTGGAGGAGGGGGTTGTTTTTTGAGGTAGAGGCACCAAATTTTCAGTACAGCATCTAGTGCCTCTCCCCAAAATACCTCCCAGGTTTCAAGAAGATCGAACCAGGGGGTCCAATTCTATGAGCCCCAAAAGAAGGTGCCTCTATCCTTCATTATTTCCTATGGAAGGAAGGAATTGAAAAGGTGTGCCATCCCTTTAAATGTGATGGCCAGAACTCTCTTTGGAGTTCAATTATGCTTGTCACAGCCTTGATCTTGGCTCGACCCCTAATGTCTCCTGGCTCCACCCCCAAAGTCCCCAGATATTTCTTAAATTGGACTTGGCAACCCTAAGCCCCGTCCTCCACGGAGACAGTCCAGTGCCTCTTGGTGGGGGGGTGGGGGGAGAAGGAATGAGATGCTGATGAAAGGAGGCCTCCTTCAGCCTTCCGGAGTTATTTCTTACTCCACGCCGGGCAGGGCCGCAGGAAGGCGGCAAAAGAGGAAAGAATCACAGAGAGCAGAGCTTCCTGGACCCACTGGAGATCCAGCCCCACCCCAGGCACCTGCCCCCACAGCTGAACTGTTCAGAGCTTTCGCCACCCACCCAAAGTATTATTTTGGCTGCTTTCATCTTTGTAAAAGAAGTCCTGCCTTGACTTGGATGTAGGGGTGCCAATTCCCAGGTGGGGGCAGGGGATCCCCCGGGTTGGAGGCCCTTTCCCTGCTTCAGGGTCAGCAGAAAGCCCGGTGTGTGTGGGGGAGGGAAAGACTGCTGGGCACTCCATTATACCCTATGGAGACCGGTTCCTATAGGGTATAATGGAAAATCAATCTGGGGCTCTGGGGGGGGCTGTTTTTTGAGGTAGAGGCACCAAATTTTCAGCATAGCATCCGGTCCCTCTCCTCACCCTCCCCCCCCCCCATTTTCAAGATCGAACCAATTCTATGATCCCCAAAAGAAGGTGCCCCATCCTTCATTATTTCTAATGGAAGGACAGCATTTAAAGGGAATGTGGTCCCTTTAAATGTGATGGCCAGAACTCCCTTTGGATTCCAGTTGTGCTCCCCAGATATTTCGGGAGCCAGGCCTGGCAAGCCTTCTTGGATGGCCCAGGGTAGCCCAATCTCATCAGATCTCAGAAGCTAAGCAGGGTCACCCCTGGAATGAGGGTTGCCGGTCTCCAGGTGGGGCCTGGAGATCTCCCGCTTTTACAACTGATCTCCAGCTGGCAGAGATCAGCTCGCCTGGAGAAAATGGCAGCTTTGAAGGGTGGAGTCTAGGGCAGGGGTGGCCAACGGTAGCTCTCCAGATGTTTTTTGCCTACAACTCCCATCAGCCCCAGCCAGCATGCTGGCTGGGGCTGATGGGAGTTGTAGGCAAAAAACATCTGGAGAGCTACCGTTGGCCACCCCTGGTCTAGGGCACTGGACCCTGCTGAGGCCCCTCCGCAAACCCCACCCTTTCCCACGTCCACCCCCAAAAGTCTCCAGGTATTTTCCAACACAGACCTCGCAATCCTAGCCCTGGTTGATGCTTGGATGGGGGACCACCAAAGGAAGTCCAGGGTTGCTACGCAGAGGCAGGCAAGGGCAAACCACTTCAGCTGTGCTCCTCTCTTGCCTTGGAAACCCCATGATAAGTCTCCATAAGTCACCTGTGATTTGATAGCAAGCGAAGAAAACAAAAAGAGGTCCACTTGAAATGAGACAGGTAAAACAGGTGCTGCTCCAGGAAGCTGCGCGGCGCTGACTGTTGGGCTGGTTCTTCAGGGGCTGAGTGAACCGGCATCTCCAGATGCGTAGGCTACTTGCCATTTCTAGGTGCCCACAAGAACCAAGTGCTTTTTTGAAGCACTGCTACCATGAGAATTAGGGTGGTGACTTCACACAAAGAGAGCCTTTGTGGATCTTGGCCTGCTAGCAACAGATAGGCCTCACCTACTCCTGAGTCATCCACATGGGGCTGCCTTTTATGTGGATCAGAGCCTAGGATGACTGGAATACAAAAACAAGATTCCAGACCTTCTGGACATAAGAGAAGCTGTGTTGCATCAGGCTAGTGGCCCCTCCAGTCCAACACTCTGTGTCACACAGTGGCCCAAATCCAGGGGCCATCAGGAGGTCCACCAGTGGGGCCAGAACTCCAGAAGCCCTCTCACAGTTGCCCCCTCAGCACCAAGAATACAGAACATCACTGCCCCAGACATAAGAGAAGCCCTGTAGGATCAGGCCAATGGTCCATCCAGTCCAACACTCTGTGTCACACAGTGGCCAAAATCCAGGGGCCATCAAGAGGTCCACCAGCAGGGCCACAACTCCAGAAGCCCTCCCAATATGCCCCCCCCCCCAAGCACCAAGAAGACAGAACATCACTGCCCCAGACAGAATGTTCCAGCTATACATCGTGGCCAATATCCACCGATGGATCTCTGCTCCATATGCTCATCCAATCCCCTCTTGAAACGGTCTCTACTTGTAGCCACCACCACTTCCTGCGGCAGTGAATTCCATGTCTTTTGGGAACTTCGGCGGAGCGGGGGGGGGGGCCGTAATATTCCGTAGCCGTGCATGCCTGGTCCTTCCACATGAATATTTTTAAATTATGCCCCAAGAGCTAGAATGTAGCAATGGCCTCTCTCGGAGACTTGCACTGGGCATGTCCAGACGAGGACCGTGAATCTGCACAAGCACATGTTTTGCAAACAGACTTTCTAGCAGAAACTGCTGAAGCCCTGGGCACATGGCTGCTCTCCGCCAGCACCCACCCCTCAGCTCACAGGCCTGGTCACCGGATTCTCAAAGGCCTTTCAGTGTCTGTTGGATGCGAACCAATTAAGAGTGATGCCTGGTGGGAGGCAGATGGGCAACGGTGCTGCAAGGAGCCCGGACAGAAGGCTGGCCAGGGGACAGGAACCTCTTTTCTCTCCTCCTTCCCAGCCTCTCTTGCTCAGCAGCCTCTCCTCTGCCTTTCGTGTTCGCTGGCCTATGTGATTCCAGCGTGCCGGCTACGGCCTTCCTCTTGTTTGCCTTCCAAGCCTCAGCGCTTAGGCTGGGCCTGACTCCGGAGTTTCCTTATCAGCCCAATGCAGGCAGCTCCTGGCCTTATCTACAAGCTGCAGAACATCCCCTGTCCAAAGAGGGCAGGAAATCTCTCTCCTGCAGGGGAGGGGAGAGCCGGGGAGGGGAGGGGAGGGAGTGGGGAGGGGTCTGGGGCCAGACCACTTCTCCCAGGCGGCTCCTTCCAGTGGCCAAATCGTGCCTGTCAATAATGCGAGAGGGGGCCGCCGGGGAATTCGTAGGGAATGAGGGGGCAGGAAAAGCTGGAGCTGAATTGACTCAACATCCCCATCCCCGTGGCTAATAACAATAATAATTCTACGCAAGCTCTGGCTGAGGGGAGCGGTGGAGGAGAGAGGAAGCAGTCGCGAATCAGGGCCCCAGAACATGGTAGCCGGCGGCAGCAGCCATGTGGCGGAGTGGTGCGGGGACCTGCTCGGTGCCACCCAGACTCAGCCCTTCTGGATTCTAGGACGGGATCTTTTCCTGGCACACTCTGCTGGGGTCCACTAAATTGCCGTGGCGCTGATGCCACCCGCCCTCTGCCTTGCCAGCCAGACCCTCCTGCCACCAGCTCTCAGGAGACCCATCCTCTCGCTGTGAAATTTCCCGGCACGCGAACCGAATTCTGCCTCTTGTTTGTCTATCAGCCACTGGGAATTTAAAACATGATGGTCGTGGACCTGTGGAGAAGAGAAGACGTCTTCCGCTGGGTGAAGTCTGACAGGTGAAGCAGTGAGGGCTGGCGGGAGGACGGGGAGGCTGGCAGGATCTTTGTTCGGGACTGAAGGACAGAAGTTTTAGGCTCTGCAAGCAGGTTCCTTGAGCAAAGTTTAGGGCTGTATGTGCGTTTCGAAGTCCTTTACAATGTGGATAATCAAAATGGTTGGCCATGTCAGTCTGTCCGTAGCAGCAGAAAAGAACAAGAATCCAGGAGCGCTGCAAAGACGAACAACATTTGAGGCAGGGTTTGAGCTTTGTCCCCAAAGCTCCCACCCTGCTCCGAATGCTGCTAGTCTTTAAAGTGATGCTGCATTCTGGCTTGTTAGAACGTGGGGTGGACAGCTGGCCTTTGCCTTTCTCACGAGTTGTTTTTGCCTTGTGATTAAACTCCTTTGGTAGCCCACTGCCCAGGTCAGATAGGCAGTTTCTTCGTCTTCAATGTCCTGTTTTTCCCCTTCCGATGTTAAATGTGTATTTTCCTAACCATTTTTTTTGCAGGATCAATCATTCAGGGGAAAGGCATCTGGAACAGTAATTAATCTAAAAACATTCTTTCTCAAATTTTCCTTTTTTTCATGTGGGCTCTTTGTTCTTTAGGAACAATTTGCCCTTTTCTTATTTCACTGCCAGAACTCTCCATTGAAGAGAAGGTACTACGACCATCAAAATTATGCCAAAAACAAAGCAGCGGAGTGAAATTTTCACAGCAGTCCTAACAATGCAATAGACAGCCAAATTGATTTTATATTAGAATCCAAATTCTTTTCTTTGTTAAGAAAATTGGGAGAGGGGGAGGACAAGATCCTTCAGGCAATGTCATCTCGCTTTGCTATTTCACCCCGCTTTTTCAATATGATAATTATAACTCCCTAATCACTAATAATCAATGGGCATAAATCTTCCACCTGCATCTCCGTTTGAGCTTGTGGCTCTCTTGCGGTATTTCAGCCGGTCCTGGGGACGATCGTCCTGGCTCTTATCTCTCCCTTATCGTTCCCACATCACCCGGATTATTCTCTGCCAGAGTTCCAGTTTGTAGCAAAACTGAGCTATGATAGCTGCTTTCCCTTTTGTTTCCTGACCAAATTTGATGTAAGGGCTTCCTCCTGTTTTCTCTCAGACTTGCCCAATGTAGCGTTTCATCTGTAACTCTGTTCCTTGCTGGGCAGAGGTTATGGTTGAAATTATATAAGATCAAAACACATCCTATTCTCATACTTACACCAAGTGTGTGATATAGCTGGGATAAGACGTACTTATTATGGCTATGTTTTCCACACAGGCCGTCATGATAACTGGTAGAAACTGTTGTGTTGAGAGGAATCGCAGCATCACAACAGACGTCCAACAGGGTCAGAGCCTTTTTCCCTAGATGGATATCTGTTGTAATAACCGTCACTTTAAATATATACTTTTCAGTGTAGACTTTTAAATGTATACTTCTTCCTTTGGAAAGCACCTAAAACCTGAAAACTGTAAGAACAGTCAGGCATGACAATCAGACATGTGCCGTTTCGTGGTGGGTCTGTAGCTTCACACTGCCCTCTTGTTCTGGCAAGGAGCAAAAGGCAAAATTATCTCAAGGGACCATCTGCATTAAGCGCACCCAAAACTGTTCAAAGAATAAGCAAGATTTACCGTTACATAGATCCTTTCTTTGGGAAGAATGGGATAAGTTATATTTGCATTGCATTAATACAACAAGATATTTTATATTGAGTTGAAATGCATATAGACACATGCAACATATATTGTGCATGCTTAAACATAGATGTAGAACACCATGACATGTACATGATAGTGATTGAGGCCCCAATCCCAGACAGAATTATGCACCCTTAAACACACCAGTCTCCACTCTGAATAAGTTATAGCATAAGGACGGTGAGGGTTGGAAGCAGTGTCCCTCGAAGCTGAGTTAGCGTGAGCCAGCTCACAGATTTTGAGCCTCCGGCTCACACATTTTTGTCTTAGCTCAGGAAGGATGACCCCAGAGCACACTCCTGGATGCAGCAGCTCACAACTTGAATGCCAGCAGCTCACAAAGTAGAATTTTTGCTCACAAGACTCTGCAGCGTAGAGGGAACATTGGTTGGAAGTTAGACTGTTGATTTCTTCTTGCCAGGACAGATCCACAATTCAGCTAGGATGGTCTGTTTTCACTGCTCTAACAGCAACCAAATTGATGTCAAGTAAAACACTGTAAATCAAAGGGAGTGGTAGCTGGACTGCCCTGACCCAGGTCCTCCCAGGAGTCACGTGACTCAGGCTGTTGTTGTCTGGCAGCTGCCTGGATGTCAGTCTGCAGGGTCCAGATCCAGCTGCTGCTCAGTTTGGGCCTGTAGAACCAAAGGCCTTGCCTCCATTTCCTCCTCAGTCTGCAGCAGGGACGGTGGAAGAAGAGGTGGAAGGCTCAGGGAAAGCGAAAGCACATGGCCGTTGTCCCATTTGCTTTGCGATTACAGAAACGACAGCCTTTCAAAAAAGCAACCCCTACTCATTTTCCCTGAGCTAAGACAAAAACGTGTGGGCTAAAACCGCCCTGTGAGCTAGCTCACGCTAATTCAGCTTAGAAGGAACACGGGCGGGTGTGCATACCCACATGCCCCCATTCAAAAGCTGCATAGTCTTTTTGTTCTGGTTATAAGAATAGCTTTGAAATGGCCTCAGATGGCGCTGATTGGGAAGCTGAGTCCTACTGATGACATTTGCAAAACTATTTCCTCTATTTCTCAAACTTCTTTGTCTTTTGGCACTCGGATGAAAGACTGAGGCGGTTACACAATATGAGCGCAGGCCTTCTTTTATCTCCCTTTGCTCAGTTACCTGCTTTGCAAAAGATGCCCCTTTCCTTTTCTAGCCACCGTTCTGAGTTCCAGTTCTTTAGGGAGGGGATCAGAGCTGGCCCGCAATGGAATAGGGTGCCTAATCAATGGAAGAAACCTGAAAATCGCCTTCACTAGGAACAAGCAACATTTGGCTGTGGGCAGGGGATTTTCCCCCTGGGGGAATGTGGTGGAACGGAGCTCCAGAACCAATTTGTGGCAACAAAATTTTCAAAAAAAATGTTTAAGTGTTCAGAAGGGGCACCCACGTGTTTCTCCTTCATTTCCCTCTTGCAAGTTCTGGAACCTCTTTCTCCAGAAAAAAAACCCCTGGCCATGGGAATAAACAGCTTTAAAAGGAGATTTGATAGATTCATGGAGGATGCCTGTCATTGGCACCTAGCAATAATGACTATGCGGAACATCCACATTCAAAGGCACTAATTCTCTGAATCCCAGAGCCAGGAGGCCACATCATAAGAACATAAGAGAAGCCGTGTTGGGTCAGGCCAATGGCCCCTCCAGTCCAACACTCTGTGTCACACAGTGGCCAATACACACACACATTCAAACACACTGTGGCTAATAGCCACTGATGGACCTCTGCTCTATATTTTTATCCAATCCCCTCTTGAAGCTGTCTATGCTTGTGGCCGCCACCACCTCCTGTGGCAGTGAATTCCACATGTTAATCACCCTTTGGGTGAAGAAGGACTTCCTTTTATCTGTTTTAACCCGACTGCTCAGCAATTTCATTGAATGCCCATGAGTTCTTGTATTGTGAGAAAGAGAGAAAAGGACTTCCTTCTCTACTTTCTCCATCCCATACATAATCTTGTAAACCTCTATCACATCACCCCGCAGTTGACGTTTCTCCAAGCTAAAGAGCCCCAAGCGTTTTAACCTTTCTTCATAGGGAAAGTGTTCCAAACCTTCAATCAGTCTAGTTGCCCTTTTCTGGACTTTTTCCAATGCTATAATATCCTTTTTTGAGGTGCGGTGACCAGAATTGCACATAGTACTCCAAAAGAGACCACACCATCGATTTATACAGGGGCATTATGATACTGGCTGATTTGTTTTCAATTCCCTTCCTAATAATTCCCAGCATGGCATTGGCCTTTTTTATTGCAATCGCACACTGTCTTGACATTTTCAGTTTACCTACCACGACCCCAAGATCTCTCTCTTGGTCAGTCTCTGCCAGTTCACACCCCATCAACTTGTATATGTAGCTGGGATTCTTGGCCCCAATGTGCATTACTTTGCACATGGCCACACTGAACCGCATCTGCCATGTTGACGCCCACTCACCCAGCCTCAACAGATCCCTTTGGAGTGCCTCACAATCCTCTCTGGTTCTCACCACCCTGAACAACTTAGTGTCATCTGCAAACATGGCCACTTCACTGCTTACTCCCAACTCCAGATCATTAATGAACAAGTTAAAGAGCATGGGACCCAGTACTGAGCCCTGTGGCACCCCACTGCTTTCCATCTTCCACTGAGAAGACTGCCCAATTATATCAGGGGAAAGGCCTCGAATTCTATGCCATGTTGTTGGCTGTTTGGAGGAACCGGCTGGCCGCTGTGTGAGACAGGAGGCTGGACTAGATGGACGCTCCTTGGTCTGACCCAGCAGGGCTCTTCTGATGTTCTTCTCAAGAAAAGGCCTTGGCCTCTCTGCCCTGTTGTTGGCCCTCCAGAGGAACTGGTTGGCCACTGTGTGAGACAGGAGGCTGGACTAGATGGACCCTCCCTGGTCTGACCCAGGAAGGCTCTTCTGATGTTCTTCTCAGGGGAAGGCCTCAGCCGCTCTGCCCTGCTGTTGCCCCTCTAGAAGAACTGGCTGGCCACTGTGTGAGACAGGAGGTTGGACTAGATGGACCCTCCCTGGTCTGACCCAGCAGGGCTCTTCTGATGTTCTTCTCAGGGGACGGCCTCAGCCTCTCTGCCCTGTTGTAGGTCCTCCAGAGGAACTGGCTGACCACTGTGTGAGGCAGGAGGCTGGACTAGATGGACCCTCACTGGTCTGATGCAGCAGGGCTCTTCTGAGTTTCTTCTCAGGGGAAGGCCTCAGCCTTTCTGCCCTGTTGTTGGCCCTCCAGAGGAACTGGTTGGCCACTGTGTGAGACAGGAGGCTGGACTAGATGGACCCTCCCTGGTCTGACCCAGCAGGGCTCTTCTGATGTTCTTCTCAGGGGAAGGCCTCGGCCTCTCTGCCCTGTTGCTGGCCCTCCAGAGGAACTGGCTGGCCACTGTGTGAGACAGGAGGCTGGACTAGATGGACCCTCCCTGGTCCAGCAGGGCCCTTCTGATGTTCTTTTGTTCTTAACTTGATACCAGTGTAAGTTGATGTTTTTGAAATTGTTTATTTCGTTACACAACGTAACTGTGTAACCTCAGATTTGTGAGCCGCCCTGAATCTGCCTCGGCGGGGAGGACGGGATATAAATCAAATAAATTAATTAATAAAGACAAGTCCTTTCAGGAACAACAAATTATCTTGTAACAAGCAGGTTTTAAAATATATATATTCTATTCCTTATTTTACTTTTTGAAAAAAAAACATTTACAATACTTCTTATTTAATCTCAAGCTGAATTACCCAGTGGAAGTGATTGCAATCAATAGAATGAGATATTAGGAGCCGGACTGTCAAATTCTGAGGCAAGCAGAAATCTGAAAGAAGACATAAGTATTAAACGTGTCATGGTAAACAATGAAGAAGATGGTATTGTCTAAACAGAAATAAAAAGCAGAGGATAATACATAACAGTAATGGGAGGTGGTGGGCTCTCCTTCCTTGGAGGTTTTTCAACAGAGGCTAGATGGCCCTCTGACAGCAATGTGGAGAAACGTCGACTGCGGGGTGACATGATGGAGGTTGACAAGATTATGCATGGGATACAGAAGGTAGAGAAAGAAGCACTTTTCTCCCTTTCTGCCCTCCCAGAGGCTATAAGGGCCCTGCGGGATCTTTCTACCTTCCGCAGGGCCTGCAAGACAGAACTGTTCCAACAGGCATTTAAAATCTGACCCTTGAGAAACCTGCCACCCCCATCTCTAAAGAGCTTTGATTACTATCTGATCAACATCAGGAAAAGAATCTGCCTAATTTAAAGACAGCACCATAGAATGTTTTTTAGAATGTTTTAATTGTAATTTATCAGTTTTTAAATTATAAATGTAAATATTTAAATTGATTGTTAGCCACCCTGAGTCCGCTTGCGGAGAGGGCAGGATAGAAATTTAAGGTAAATAAATAAATAAAAATAAATAAGAACTCGTGGGCATCCAATGAAATTGCTGAGCAGTTGGGTTAGAACGGATAAAAGGAGGTACTTCTTCACCCAAAGGGGGATTAACAGGTGGAATTCACTGCCACAGGAGGTGGCGGCGGCTACAATCATAGCCACCTTCAAGAGGAGAATAAATAAGCATATGGAGCAGAGGTCCATCACTGCCTCTTAGCCACAGCGTATTGTAGGAACCCTCTGTCTGGGGCAGTGATGCTCTGTATTCTTGTGCTTGCGGGTGGGGGCACAGTGGGAGGGCTTCAAGCCCCACTGGTGGACCTCTTGATGGCACTTGGGTTTTTGGGTTTTTTTGGCCACTGTGTGACACAGAGTGTTGGACTGGAGGGTTCATTGGCCTGATCCAACATAGCTTCTCTTATGTTCTTATGTGACACAGAGTGTTGGACTGGAGGGGCCACTGGCCTGATCCAACATGGTTTCTCTTCTGTTCTTATGTGACACAGAGTGTTGGACTGGAGGGGCCATTGGCCTGATCCAACAGGGCTTCTCTTATGTTCTTATGTGACACAGAGTGTTGGACTGGAGGGGCCACTGGCCTGATCCAACAGGGCTTCTCTTATGTTCTTATGTGACACAGAGTGCTGGACTGGAGGGGCCACTGGCCTGATCCAACAGGGCTTCTCTTATGTTCTTATGTGACACAGAGTGTTGGACTGGAGGGGCCACTGGCCTGATCCAACAGGGCTTCTCTTATGTTCTTCTGTGACACAGAGTGTTGGACTGGATGGGCCATTAGCCTGATCCAACAGGGCTTCTCTTATGTTCTTATGTGACACAGAATGTTGGACTGGAGGGTTCATTGGCCTGATCCAACATGGCTTCTCTTATGTTCTTATGTGACACAGAGTGTTGGACTGGAGGGTTCATTGGCCTGATCCAACATGGCTTCTCTTATGTGATACAGAATGTTGGACTGGAGGGTTCATTGGCCTGATCCAACATGGCTTCTCTTATGTTCTTATGTGACTCAGAGTGTTGGACTGGATGGGCCATTGGCCTGATCCAACATGGCTTCTCTTATGTTCTTATGTGACACAGAGTGTTGGACTGGATGGGCCATTGACCTTACCCAATATGGCTTCTCTTATGTTCTTATGTGACTCAGAGTGTTGGACTGGATGGGCCATTGGCCTGATCCAACATGGCTTCTCTTATGTTCTTATGTGACACAGAGTGTTGGACTGGATGGGCCATTGGCCTGATCCAACATGGCTTCTCTTATGTTCTTATGTGACACAGAGTGTTGGACTGGATGGGCCATTGGCCTGACCCAACATGGCTTCTCTTATGTTCTTATGTGACACAGAGTGTTGGACTGTATGGGCCATTGGCCTGACCCAACATGGCTTCTCTTATGTTCTTATGTGACACAGAGTGTTGGACTGGATGGGCCATTGGCCTGACCCAACATGGCTTCTCTTATGTTCTTATGTGACACAGAGTGTTGGATTGGAGGGGCTATTGGCCTGACCCAACATGACTTCTCTTATATTCTTATCCTGTGAATTTAGGGGGAGGCATTTGTGGGTTTCCTGCATTGTGCAGGAGGTTGGACTGGATAACCCTGGAGGTCCCTTCCAACTCTATAATTCTATGGTCCATAGTAATCACAGTAGCATATTGCCACAGCCCCATTCCCTTTATTAAATCATCAACCTGAACCGTTCTGTTCTAATATAGCCAGTTGGAAAAATAAAATCCGGTCTGAATTCAGCTGTGAAAGGAGGCTCTGCGAAATCGCAGGCCCCGTCCTGCTGCATTGGCCCTTCGCATTTGGCAGAATTTACTTCCAGGGCCACGTCATGGCTAAGACTTGGTAAAGCAAAACCTGGAGGAGAGACCAGAAGACCCAGGAGCACTTCTGTACTGAATGACTGCTTTCACGTGACATCTGCACAGAGAGATCAGGGTTTCGTAGTTGCAGTTTATGTCCAGCCGTCTTTTTCGTTCAGTGATAGCTGTTAGGTGTGTCCTTTCCGCTCCGTCTGAGAGAACTCCCCCAGCAGGTGAAAACAGGAGCCCTTCAGCAGCGGCTGACTTTCCCTGCCCTCCCCGCTGTCATGTTTACCTAGAGTCATCATTGGATGGTGTTGGGTGTGTCTCCCTCCCTGTTTCACACCATTGGCAGCGCAGGAAGAACTTGCAATCGGAGAGATGGTATCTGACGGCACGCCCGTTGCAGGCCTGCTTTCTTCCTCTTGCTCTGGACAGTGGAGGAGGAAGGGGCTGTCAAATTGCAACCCACATAGGGTAACCCCCCCAAACACACACACACAAGGTTTTCCAGGCAAGACACTTTCAGAGGTGATTTGCCATCGCCTGCCTCTGGATTGCAAACCTGGACTGAATATCCGTTTCCAAATACTCTTCCCACACCAGCTGGAATTCCAGGAACAGTTATTAGAAATTAGGAACATACGAACATAAGAGAAGCCATGTTGGATCAGGCCAATGGCCCCTCCAGTCCAACACTCTCACACAAGGGCCAAAACCCCAGGTGCCATCAGGAGGTCCACCAATGGGGCCAGGACACTAGAAGCCCTCCCACTGTGCCCCCCCTCAGCACCAAGAATACAGAGCCTCACTGTCCCAGACATAAGAACTCAAGAGAAGCCCTGTTGGGTCAGGCCAAAGGCCCATCCAGTCCAACACTCTGTGTCACACAGTGGCCCAAAAACCCAGGCGCCATCAGGAGGTCCACCAGCAAGGCCAGTGCTCCAGAGGCCCCTCCAGCACCAAGAAGGCGGAGCATCACTTCCCCAGACATAAGAGAAGCCATGTTGAATCAGGCCAATGGCCCATCCAGTCCAACACTCTGTGTGGCACAGTAGCCAAAAAACCCAGATGCCATCAGGAGGTGCATCAGTGGGTCCAGGACACTAGAAGCCCTCCCATTCTTGCCCCCCCCCCAAGCACCAAGAATATAGAGCGTCACTACCCCAGACAGTTCCAACAATATGCTGTGGCTAATAGCCACTGATGGACCTCTGCTCCATATTTTTATCTTGAAGCTGGCTATGCTTGTAGCTGCCACCACCTCCTGTGGCAGTGAGTTCCACACGTTAAAATAGGTCTTGGAGCATCTTCCTATGAGAAAAGACTAGCAATGTGGGACTCTGTTATTTGGGAAGGAGGGAAAGAAAGAAAGAAAGAAAGAAAGAAAGAAAGAAAGAAAGAAAGAAAGAAAGAAAGAAAGAAAGAAAGAAAGAAAGAAAGAAAGAAGAAAGGAAGAAAGAAAGAAAGAAGGAAAGAAGGAAAGAAGGAAAGAAGGAAAGAAAGAAAGAAAGAAAGAAAGAAAGAAAGAAAGAAAGAAAGAAAGAAAGAAAGAAAGAAAGAAAGAAAGAAAGAGAAACGGCAGAAGTTGATAATGCTGTGAACGCTTGAAGAGACCTGACAGCACTTTGTGTCCCTCTGTCAAACGATTACCCGTCATCTATCAAAATGATTGCCAGTGGGTCCTTTATCACACAATGGAGAAATAACAAGAAGAAGACCCAGTGATGGTCATTGGCTTTGGTATCTTTAAAGCAGGGTTAGTCTAAACTGTCAGTGGTCCATGGATATGTGAGCCAGAAGAATCCCATTTTAACAATGCCACTCTGAGCAGAGTTCACACCACTCAATGCCCGTCAACTTCAGAGGACTTAGAAGAGGGTTGCCTTTAGCCCCTCAGCATCCAGAGGCCCCTGGGAAGGGGGAAAAATCCCAGCAAGGGTGTGACATCATTTCTTGGGAAAAGCTCAAGCTGATATCACCTCCCCCGCCCCACCCCAGCCCAAACCAGAGAATTTCTGGCTGTTCCTAGCAGGGGTCGCTTTGCAGAAAAACAGGTGGTGGAGCTTGTGGCGGAACCGGCCCGATTCTGCCTTCAGGCCCGGTCCCGTCAGCTCCCTATTGAGTCGCCAACTCCTGGAGGGAGCTATTTCTCCTCCTGCCCCTTGGGCTCGCTGCCACCACCTGCTCAGTCCCGGGGTTCAGATTGAGAGGAACAGGACTCCCAATCCCCCTCTCCAGCTGTGAGGCTAGGCCTCAAGGTCCTCTGCCACCCTGCACTTGGGTTTCACAGAGACCTCAGCGCTTCTTTGGGGCACCCCTGGAGGATTGGCACGGTATCCAACTGCATGCCTTCCCCCTTCCCCGGGGCCCCCTTCTCAAAAACAGCGTGGTCTAAAGCGGTTTGGGGATCTATGTGGTACAGAGTTTGACTGCCAGCATTTTAAACAGAAAAAACATTTATTTAAAAGGGAAAAGGATAGGGGAAGAAAAACAAAACAAAAACAGTTGCATTTAAAAAGTTAGCACAGCACAGCAAAGCACAGCAAACAGCATAACAAAATAAAGGTGGTTTTTAAACGCATCGTATTGTCCCTGGTCTATACTTGATCTGCCTAAGAAAATGACTTACTTTGTCTGCCTGCCTGGGGGCCTCATTTTCCTGAGCAGGCCCCCCACAGGCCGGAGCTCAGAGGCAAGCAGCCTCTCTTCCCGAGCCTCTGCTGCAAACTCAGAAACTCTTCCTGCCTAGCACATGGCAAGAACAACAGCCCTTCCTGCCTCTCTAGGAGACTTTCCCCCTAGCGTTGTTGGTTTGGCTCAGGAAGGGAGGGGGGGAGTGAGGGGAAGGCTACAAAGCCTGCTGAATGGATTTACTGATCCCTGCCTTTTTGGATGAAGCACCAACACTCTCAGATGGCGTTTCTCCACACTTCCCCCTCCTTAAATTCTGAGCCGGAGGGGTTGCCTCCTACAGAGGTGACCCCGTAGCAGAATCCAAACAAACAAGGAGAAACCCATTAACCAAAACATTACACAAACATTCAGGTATTTCTCCAATAATACACAAAGTCCAGCACCCTAGGTGCCCATGTCCTTTCTGGCCAACAAGTCGCATTGCTGCATTCAGAAGGAATGTCCAGTCTTTAAGATGTACTCCTCCGTCTCCCAGGACCACCTCTGGAGTTTGGTGCTCTCCCTTCGTTGCTGCTGTTGCTGCGGTGAGTGGTCCATCAAAGGAGGAAATTCCTGGCCCCACATATGAGGTTGGAAACTGCCCAGTTCCCACACAGTTGCCTCTTCTTTATCCCTCATTGGTGGAATGTTCCCTCTGTCCACTCTGTCCTCCCAGAAAACCACCTCTGGGGCCCCAAACAATTGCTGTCCCAGCTTCTTTTTGTCTCCTTCCTTCCTACCTCTATGCAACACCATGGACCTCGCAGAGACTGGCTGTGGTACATCCACCTGCACCACTTGAACTGCCTTTCCCGTCTTCTCCATAGCCACCACATAAGTAGCCTCGTCTAGGTCATCCACAATCATATGGGGTCCCTCCCATTCCACTTTCCATTCACCAGTATGAAGGGGCAGGAAATCCATCACCCTATCCCCTGTCTCAGCTTCTGAGAACTCCACTTTCTGGTCCCTTGCCAACTCACACAGTGGTTCCAGCCTCGGGTCACTTTGAACCTCAGACAGGAACATTTCTGGCTCCCCCAGACTTCCTATCATCTGTTCCTTCAAGCCACCCCTAGTCCCACTGTTTCCAGAACACTCAGCCAAAGTTTGATCTGGGTTCTCCGCCCCCTCAGTTGGTTTTTCAGTGTCAGCCAACTGAGCTCCTTCCTGCCTGGAAGACTCCACAGCAACCTGCTGCCCTTGCGGAAATTGGCACCCCTCTTCCCATTGGGCACACCCTCCTGCAGGGTTTGAGACAGGCTGGTCCTCCCCCTCCCTGGTTGGTGGTGAGGTGGCTTCCCTAAAGTTGCCCTCCTCCCCCCACCTTCCCCTGAGGGTTTGGCTTGGGTTCTCAGTCCCCTCGGTTGGTTTTTCAGCACTACCCAACTGACCCCCTTCCTGCCTGGAAGGTCCCACAGCTTCCCAGGACTCCTGTCTGCCCTGCTTCAAGACGACCTGTTTTGAGAGCGTCTCGGACGATCCCACTTCCTGATCCACAGCTACTTGGTGAACCGGTTCCAACCTAAGGCCGCTCCGGACCCCCTTCTGGAACCGCTCCCGTCCCCCCAAGCCTTCAGCTATGTGCTCCTCTGAGCCCACATTAGCCTTGCTGCTCTCAGAACCTCCTGTGAAATCTCCCCTCTCCACCTCGGTCTCTTCAGCTTGCACATCCTTTACGCTAGACAGGTTCCCTTCCTCGCTAGGAACATCCACAGCCTCTTGCTGCACTTGGGGAAAGCTACACCCCTCTTCCCCTTGGGAACACCCTACTCCAGGGCTTGAGACAGGCTGGTCCTCCCCCTCCTGGGTGACTGCCCTCTCTTCGTCCTCAGTAACCTGGGCTGTTTCCCCCTCCCTGGTTGGTGGTGAGGTGGCTTCCTTAAAGTTGCCTTCCTCCTCCCACTTTCCCCTGGGGGTTTGGCTGTGGGTTACAGCATTGATAGAGTACTGGCCAACCAACAAATCCCGGCCCAATAACACTGGAACTGTTTGTTCCTTCATTACCCCACATTCAGCATAGGATTTACCTTCTTGTGGAGCCAAACCCCTGAACTGCTTTCGGGAGTGGTCTGGCCCCAGTTTAAACCTTTTAAATACAGTGGCTTTATAGGCCGCAAAAGTTATCCCCCCATCTTCCACAGGCATGCTGTAATAGATGGCTGAAAGCTCTCCAGTCAGGTTGCTACAGAGGTAAGACATATAGTCCTCCTCTGCAATCCCCCACTGTTTGGCTGCCCTCTCAAAGTTGGAGAGGTACATGGAGGGGTCTTCTCCCTCCTCGTACACTGCAAAGTCTTTGGGGGTGACTTGGATCTCTTTGCTTAGTTCAGCTTCCAGACGTAGCACCTCAAGCTCATGGCGACGTTGCTCTTCCTGTTCCCGTCTGCGGATCTCTGCTTGTCGTTCCTCTCTCTCTCGTTCCTCCCATCTGCGGACTGCATCCCTCTCTGCTTGTCGTTCCTCTCTCTCTCTTTCCTCCCGTCTGCGGACTGCATCCCTCTCTGCTTGTCGTTCCTCTCTCTCTCTGCGCTCTTGGTACGCCTTGGTACGTATTCTTGCCAGTTCCAACTGTAGCTGCAAGGTTACTTCTGACTGGGTGGGGGCCATTTTTGCAAGTGCCCCTGCATGCTGATGATACTCCAAAAGGAGGTCTTTCATATCTACTACAGTCATGTTGTCACACTCCAGCTTGTGCTTTGCACACTCTTCCTGGAGCTGTGGCTTTGTCATCTTCAGGATTTCCAGCATCTTAGCACGCTCCATCCTAACTAGCTAAACTTTCCCTACTCCAGTTGACCCGAAAATAAAACAAAACCTCTGTTGCTTTCTCTGGGTGCTTGCACGTATCAAAAAAAACCAAAAATGCCTGGCCAATCAAGTTCTCTGTTTGCTCTTATCCCACCGCTGCCGCCAAGTGTGACGGAACCGGCCCGATTCTGACTTCAGACCCGGTCCCGTCAGCTCCCTATTGAGTCGCCAACTCCTGGAGGGAGCTATTCCTCCTCCTGCCCCTTGGGCTCGCTGCCACCACCTGCTCAGTCTTGGGGTTCAGATTGAGAGGAACAGGACTCCCAATCCCCCTCTCCAGCTGTGAGGCTAGGCCTCAAGGTCCTCTGCCACCCTGCACTTGGGTTTCACAGAGACCTCAGCGCTTCTTTGGGGCACCCCTGGAGGATTGGCACCGTATCCAACTGCATGCCTTCCCCCTTCCCCGGGGCCCCCTTCTCAAAAACAGCGTGGTCTAAAGCGGTTTGGGGATCTATGTGGTACAGAGTTTGACTGCCAGCATTTTAAACAGAAAAAACATTTATTTAAAAGGGAAAAGGATAGGGGAAGAAAAACAAAACAAAAACAGTTGCATTTAAAAAGTTAGCACAGCACAGCAAAGCACAGCAAACAGCATAACAAAATAAAGGTGGTTTTTAAACGCATCGTATTGTCCCTGGTCTATACTTGATCTGCCTAAGAAAATGACTTACTTTGTCTGCCTGCCTGGGGGCCTCATTTTCCTGAGCAGGCCCCCCACAGGCCGGAGCTCAGAGGCAAGCAGCCTCTCTTCCCGAGCCTCTGCTGCAAACTCAGAAACTCTTCCTGCCTAGCACATGGCAAGAACAACAGCCCTTCCTGCCTCTCTAGGAGACTTTCCCCCTAGCGTTGTTGGTTTGGCTCAGGAAGGGAGGGGGGGAGTGAGGGGAAGGCTACAAAGCCTGCTGAATGGATTTACTGATCCCTGCCTTTTTGGATGAAGCACCAACACTCTCAGATGGCGTTTCTCCACAGAGCTCATGCAGGGATTGTTATGCAGCTGCACCTCCTATTTAATGGACAAGGTGCGGGGGGGGGGGAGGAGGAACCCTCAGAAAGGTTCAGGAGCTGTGCTCCTGTGAATTCCTGCTGAATCCGAAGCCTGGTTCCTAGAGAGGATTATTGATGTCACTTTTGGGAAAGCCCTAATGGGAAAGGAGGGAACCATGTTTGGGATTGTGCTGCCCTGCTGCTGGGGGTTCCCAGCCTCCCCTCTGAAGGCCGGGCCTAGAGACCAGGCTTTGAGAAGAGGATCTTTCCTGTCAGGCTGGTCAGGAGAGGTGGAAGTGCTCTTTTGAGGACTCTGGGCCCCAAGCCCTTTAGGGCTTGGAAGTTTGTGCCCAAACACAGGCAGGCAGCTGGTGTAAATTTTTTAAATTTAATCTTACGTTTTTGACCAAGATATTTATTATGACCCTCGTGACTTCAGAATCCCGACCTTTTGCACTCCGTGGCAGATCCTTTGTGAGTTCCTTGTGCAAATGAGCTGAGACTATTGGGCAGATCCCACCCCCTTGACTTCACTCCAGAAAGCTCTGCAAGGTTCTTCCCTCCTCTGTGTTGTTCCCACAACAACCCTGTGAAGCTGGCAGAGAGAATGACTGGCCTGACAGGATTCTGAGTCACTCAGCATGAGCCGTGGTGCCGAACGGGTTCCCACCTGATTCCAGCCCTCTGAACTAGCCAGACGTCTCAGCCACACCCACTTCAGCACTGGTCCTTGGAACTTCAGCACTGCAGCTCGAAGCTGTACTAATTCCAAAGAGCTCTCCTGTGCGCTCCGAGTCTCATGAGAGACACGCAGGAGGTCCATCGGTGGCTACTAGCCACAGCGTATCGTTGGCACTCTCTCCCTGGGGCAGTGATGCTCTGTACTCTGGGTACTTGGGGGGGGGGAGCAACAGTGGGTGGGTTTCTAGTGTCCTGGCCCCACTGGTGGACCTCCGCCTGGGTTTTTGGGCCACTGTGTGGCACAGAGTGTTGGATTGGATGGTCCACTGGCCTGATTCAACATGGCTTCTCTTCTGTCTGGGGTAGTAATGCTCTGTATTCTTGGTGCTTGTGGGGACACAGTGGGAGGGCTTCTAGGGTCATGGCCCCACTGATGGACCTCCTGATGGCACTTGGGTTTTTTGGCCACTGTGAGACACAGAGTGTTGGACTTGATGGACCACTGGCCTGATCCAGCATGGCTTCTCTTATGTTCTTATGTCTCAGGCAGTGATGCTCTGTATTCTTCGTGCTTGGGAGTGGGCACAGTGGGAGGGCTTCTAGAGTACTGGCCCCACTGGTGGACTTCCTGAGGGCACCTGGGGGGGTTTTTTGGCCACTGTGTGACACAGAGTGCTGGACTGGATGGGCCATTGGCCTCATCCAACATGGCTTCTCTTATGTTCTTAGGAGCTCTTGGGGGGGGATTCCACTGCCCCAGCCCCTTCTCCCTTCCCCCTGGTTTCCTGGAACCTGCACAGTGGCAAAGAGGCTCCTTTCTCTCAGTAAAAGCTCCTCAGCTTTCGATTATGAGCAGCTTTCAGTTATGAGCCAGGCACCCTTTACTTTCTCCATCCAAGGGATTCAGCCCTTTGACTTCTCGGAGAGGGCCTGTGCCACAAACAAGCTCCCAACCAGTCCGAGCAATCCAGGCCATGCCTGACAGATGCCCTCTCTGAGTTAGTGATTGACACATTTAATTATTTATGTATTTAATGGAATTTCTAGTCCACCCTTCCCTGCACAGTAGGGCTCAGTAGGCCCGAGCAAGCCTTGTTGCCCCTGTGGAGGCCTAGGTGGCTACCTACCTGGCCTACTGGGAAACACGGGCCCTGGTTACAACAGTACATAAGAACACAAGAGAAGCCATGTTGGATCAGGCCAGTGGCCCATCCAGTCCAACATTCTGTGTCACATAAGAACATAAGAGAAGCCCTGTTGGATCAGGCCAATGGCCCCTCCAGTCCAACACTCTGTGTCACATAAGAACATATGAGAAGCCATGTTGGATCAGGCCAATGGCCCCTCCAGTCCAACACTCTGTGCCACAGAAGAACATAAGAGAAGCCCTGTTGGGTCAGGCCAATGGCCAATCCAGTCCAACAATCTGTGTCACAGAAGAACATAAGAGAAGCCCTGTTGGATCAGGCCAATGGCCCATCCAGTCCAACACTCTGTGTCACAGAAGAACATAAGAGAAGCCCTGTTGGATCAGGCCAGTGGCCCATCCAGTCCAACACTCTGTGTCACAGAAGAACATAAGAGAAGCCCTGTCGCATCAGACCAGTGGCCCCTCCAGTCCAACACTCTGTGTCACAGAAGAACATAAGAGAAGCCCTGTTGGATCAGGCCAATGGCCCATCCAGTCCAACACTCTGTGTCACAGAAGAACATAAGAGAAGCCATGTTGGACCAGGCCAATGGCCCTCCAGTCCAACACTCTGTGTCACATAAGAACATAAGAGAAGCCATGTTGGATCAGGTCAGTGGCCCATCCAGTCCAACACTCTGTGTCATACAGTGGCCAATATATGTTTGTGTGTGTGTGTGTGTGTATACACACACACACACACATATATATATATACACACATACTGTGGCTAATAGCCACTGATGGACCTCTGCTCCATATTTTTATCTAACCCCCTCTTGAAGCTGGCTATGCTTGTAGCCGCCACCACCTCCTGTGGCAGTGAATCCCACATGTTAATCACCCTTTGGGTGAAGTACTTCCTTTTATCCGTTTTAACCAGACTGCTCAGCAATTTCATTGAATGCCCACGAGTTCTCGTGTTGTGAGAAAGAGAGAAAAGTTCTTCTTTCTCTACTTTCTCCATCCCATGCATTATCTTGTAAACCTCTATCATGTCACCCCACAAGTCGGCGTTTCCCCAAGCTAAAGAGTTCCAAACCAAAGAGTTTTAACCTTTCTTCATAGGGAAAATGTAAATGTATACAATAAATTAAAAGAATTAAAACAGTCCATACAATACATAAAAAGCTGAGGGGCCTCAGCAGGGTCCAACGCCCCAGAGTCTGCCCTCCAGAGCAGCCATTTTCTCCAGGGGAGCTGATCTCTGCCAGCTGGAGATCAGTTGTAAAAGCAGGAGATCTCCTGGCCCCACCTGGAGGCTGGCAACCCTAATTGCAGCAAGTCCCGCAGGGCCCTGATATTTGGGAAGACCGCTCCAACAGGCTGGCTCCAGAGCCAAAAAGGTTCTTTGGACCAGATGTTGATCTGCAGAGTGTGGAGCTCTTTGAGGGATCTATGGGGAGAGAGGCTCCTGCAGATATGTGGGTCCCAGACTACACAGGGCTTTAAACGTTAATATCATCACCTCGAACTTGATCGAGTATTCGCTTGGGTGCCTGTGCAGCTGGAGGAGGACTGGTTGGCTGTCTGTGTGCTCTTAAAGACTTCCCAGTAAGGACATGCTCCGCTGCATTTTGAAACAGTTCACGTTTCTGGGCCAAACACAAGTAGGGTTCCCAGGTCCAGATCAGAAAACACCTGGGGACTTTGGGGGTGGAACTGGGAGACTTTGGGGATGGTGCCACGAGACTTTTACAGTCCCTAAAATAAATAAATAAAAATACAGCAGTGCAGTTACCACGAATAGTCTTCATTTCCTCATCCCCCAGCAGCTAAACGTCCACCAAATGAAAGTGAACACACACACACATACTCACAAAGCAGCCAAAATAAACACAGTTAGCAAGCACACAGTCCAGCAGTTCAGCTACCTGGGGTGCATCATCTCCTCAGATGCCAAGATCGACAAGGAGATTGACAACAGGCTGGCAAAGGCAAACCGTGCATTTGGCCGACTGCACAAAAGAGTGTGGAGCAACAAGCATCTGAAAAAAGGCACAAAGATCAATGTTTACAAAGCGGTTGTGATGACAACCCTCATCTACGGCTCCGAATCGTGGGTTTTATACCGTCATCACCTGCGACTCCTTGAGCGCTTTCATCAGCGCTGCCTTCGCACCATCCTCAACATCCACTGGAGTGACTTTGTGACCAACACTGAAGTCCTCAAGAGGGCGGAGGTTACAAGCATCAAGGCACTGCTGTTGAAGACGCAGCTGCGCTGGGCAGGGCATATTTCTAGGATGGAAAACCACCGCCTTCCCAAGATTGCCCTGTATGGCGAACTTTCCACCAGCCATCGAAATAGAGGGGCACCAAAGAAGAGGTACAAGGACTCCTTGAAGAAATCCCTTGGCACCTGTTGCATCAACCATCACCAGTGGTCTGACCTAGCCTCAGATCGCAAAGCATGGAGGCACGCCATCCACCAGGCTGTCTCTTCCTTTGAGAACGCATGCATAGCTGGTCTTGATGACAAAAGGAGATTGAGGAAGAATTGCACTGCTACAGCACCAACCCCAAATCAGACTTTTCCCTGCAGCCACTGTGGCCGGATCTGCCTGTCCCGCATTGGTCTTGTCAGCCACCAGCGAGCCTGCTGCAGACGTGGACTACTGCACCCTTCTTAAATCTTCGTTTGCGAATTCAAGCCGAGAGAGAGAGAGAGAGCAAGCACACACTTTTGTGATCTCACTGGGGCAATTTACTCGCCTTGCTGAATGTAACCGTTGCAGCATTTCCACCTACTTCTTCAGACTAATAGGAAAAGGAAAGAACAGCCTAGGGGTGGTGTTTTCCTCCAAACAAACAGAGGGACGGACTCTGTCTGCTTGCCCTGCGCCCCTGCAACTTTTCTGCCGAGATTTAAAGGCATACACACATTTAGAAACACAAACAGTTGCAAGCCTCTTCTAAACCCAGTCAGTGGCGGTGGGGAGGAGCCTCAAAAACCGGGGGATTCCCCATTGGGGGCTGGCAAGCCTATTTGGGCCTCCACAGAAAACAAAGCATCCAAAATCACACCCCAACTCCTCAACATTGTTGATGCTAACAACGTTCTGAAAAGGGCAGGGAGCTGGATTACACGGCTCAGGCACAGGACTGTGGTCTTTGATGGATTTCATTTCAGTCAGCTTGAACCAGACAGCCACGGTCTCCAAAGCCCTGGCCAAAACATCTGGGGTGGAATCCACTCATCCATCAACAGAGACAGCTGGGTGTCGTCAGCATATTGGTGACAACAACCCAACCCCCTCCTGGAGCAGCTGGGCGAGGGGGCACACAGAGGTGCTAAAAACACGGAAGGAAGTGCTGACTGTCGTGGAATAGGATAGCCCATTCCGATCACAGATCCTGAGGAAAGGAAACAAATCACATGGCTAGTTCTCCTGAAATGTTACCAGTATCACGAGGTAGGGTTGCCAATCCCCAGGTGGAGCCATGGGATCCCCCAGGCTGGAGGCCCTCCCCCCCCCCTGCTTTGGGTCATCAGAAAGTGGAGTGGGGGGAGAGAAATGTCTGCTGGGCATTCCATTATTCCCTATGGAGAACGCTTTCCATAGGGTATAATGGAGAATTGATCCACGGGTATCTGGGGCACTGGGGGGGGGGTGCTGTTCTTTGAGGTAGAGGCACCAAATTTGCAGCATAGCATCCAGTGCCTCTCTCCAAAATACCCTCCGAGTTTCAAAAGGATGGAACCAGGGGGTCCAATTCTATGAGTCCCCAAAGAAGGTGCCCCTCTCCTTCATTATTTCCAATGGAGGGAAAGCATTTAAAAGGTGTGCGGTCCCTTTAAATGTGATGGCCAGAACTCCCTTTGGAGTTCAGTTATGTTTGTCACAACCTTGCTCCTGGCTCCACCCCCAAAGTCTCCTGACTCCACCCCCAAAGTCCCCAGATGTTTCTTGAATTGGACTTGGCAACCCTATCTGAGGTGACCTTTTTAGTGAAGAAGTGTGCATCTAAAGGCTTAATGGGGTCATAGAAGAGTTCTTCTCTCTCTCTCTCTCTCTCTGTAGGGACCCAAACTTTTTAGCTGGTGGACCTCCTGATGGCCCCTGGACTTTGGCCACTTTGTGACACAGAGTGTTGGACTGGATGGGCCATTGACCTGATCCAATATGGCTTCTTTTATGTTCTTATGTCTGGGACAGTGATGCTCTATCTTCTTGGTACTTGGTGGGACACCGTGGGAGGGCTTCTAGTGTCCTGGCCCCGTGATGACACCTAGGTTTTTTTGCCACTGTGTGACACAGAGTGTCAGACTGGATGGGCCATTGGTCTGATCCAACATGGCTTCTCTGATGTTCATTACCTGTCTCTTTTATTTCATGTAACCAATATCACCTATGAGAGGCAACTGAAACTGAGAACATGATAGAGGGAGGAAAAAAATTATTCCTCTGGAAGGCCAACGACAGGATAGAGAGGCTGAGGCCTTCCCCTCAGAAGAACATCAGAAGAGCCCTGCTGGGTCAGACCAGTGAGGGTCCATCCAGTCCAGCCTCCTGTCTCACACAGTGGCCAACCAGTTCCTCTGGAGGGCCAGCAACATGGCAGAGAGGCCGAGGCCTTCCCCTGGGAAGAACCTCAGAAGAGCCCTGCTGGGTCAGACCAGTGAGGGTCCATCTAGTCCAGCCTCCTGTCTCACACAGTGGCCAGCCAGTTCCTCTGGAGGTCCAATAACAGGCACAAAGGCCGAGACCTTCCCCTGAGAAGAACCTCAGAAGAGCCCTGCTGGGTCAGACCAAGGAGGGTCCATCTAGTCCAGCCTCCTGTCTCACACAGGGGCCAGCCAGTTCCTTTGGAGGGCCAGCAAGAGGGCAGAGAGGCCAAGGCCTTCCCCTGAGAAGAACATCAGAAGAGCCCTGCTGGGTCAGACCAGGGAGGGTCCATCTTTTAATCACTCTCTCTGTCGAGTAATCTTTCCTTTTCTCCATCCTGAACTTCCTGCTCACCAGCGTCATTGGATGCCCTTCAGCCACAACAGTTTTGGAGAGGGAGAAAAAGTTCTCTTTGTCAGCTCTCTCCATCCCATGCGCCATTTCATCAATCTCTCCCATTTTGTTAGTCTTTAAAGCAAGAGCAAGATGAAGAAGCGAGTGGGGGAGGGGTGGGGGTGGAAAGGAGGCAGGAGGGGGGCTCTGGTGATGGGCAGGTGGGGGCTTCAGGCACTGTCTGCCCAGCCCCCCCCCCAACTGCCCCCGAGGGCGTAGCCTCCTTGTCTTGGTGAAATCTTGTGCCTGTGGGAGAGACCACAACCACATGCTGTGATTCTCTGCTGAGGCGAGCAGCCCTCATCTCGCCCTCTCATCTCTCCTGCTGCGCCGGGGATCCCCCATCTCAGACCGCTGCAGACACCTACTGTGACCCCCCCTACACTCTCCGTTGGCAGAGATAAGACCTGCCACACTGAGCATCGAAGCCACCAGCGTTTCCTGAGCACGAGCCGGAGTTTGAGTGCAACATGTCACTCTGAAGGGGAGGAGAGGAAGACGGAAATGCCTCAGAATTTCTGCCCCCCCGCCCCCGAATTTCTGGAAATTCGGAAGCCACGCTGGGGGCGGGCAGAAATTCTGAGGAACTGTCCTGTCTTACTGTCCACCCTTACTGTCCTGTCAAATCAAAACTTATTGGACTGCTCCAATATAAAATGTCATGATTTATCATTTAGATTATAAAATGGTTCTGTTGGCAAATTAGGGAATTGATTTATCCAGGGCTGGTTTTGTAGGAAAAGCCCAGCTGGAACTCATTTGCATATTAGGCCCTACCCCCTGACGTCACCATTGTTTCACACCGGGCTTTTTGTAGAAAATTTATTTTATTTTATTTTATTTACCCTAGATTTTTATCCCACCGTCTCCGCAAACTGACTCAGGGCGGCTAACAGTCATTTTAAGACAACCATTTCAAGTTACAATTTTAAAATGATAAAACCTAAACAATTAAACAACTTAAAGCTACATATTTGGTGCTATTCAGAAAATTTTGATATAGATTATGTTGATGTCGTAGTTCTTCTGTTGGTCTGTTAGTGGCCTTTGTGATGGCATTGCTCAGTGGCGTAGAAGTGGCAGTCTTCTCCCACTTAGTTATTATAGGCCATTCGGAAAAGCTTAGTTTTACAGAAAAAGCCAGCAGGAACTCATTTGCATATTAGGCTACACCCCTGGTGCCAAGCCAGCCGTAACTGCATTCCTGGGCGTTCCTGATCACAAAAAGCCTATTTAATTTACTTCATTTATATAAGCACCTTTCTTCCTTGTGGGGACCAAGATGTCTGCCATTGCGCTCCTCTCCTCCAGTTTACCCTCACCACAACCCTGTAAGGTAGGCTAGGCTGAGTGGGTGTGACTGGCCTACGGTGCTGAAGTTTCCCTGGCACAGCTAAGATTCTAACATAAAGCTCCCAGATCGAAGTGGGACACTCTTCCCACTATTTATTTACATTATTTTTCATTGCCCGTTCTCCTTTGGAATCAAGATGGATGGTGCATTCCGTCAACACAATGGACAAACGGTACATTCAGCACACAATGCAATAGGCTTAGGATTGTGAAACCAATCAGAGGTCTAAACACAGAACTGAAGCAACTCAACACATTAAAGCAGGGGCGTCAAACATGCAGTTTGGGGGCTGAATCAGGTGCCCGAAAGGCTCCTATCAGGCCCCTGAGCAACTGGCTGTCATCTGCTTCCTTCTCCCTCTCTCTTGCTTCCTTCTGCATAACAGCTTGCTTTGCAAGGCTTACTCAAACGCACAGGAGCTACAGAGCAAAACCTCTATTTTCTCCATTGGCTGAGGCTCCTCCCTTGGGGAGGAAAGGGGGAAGGCAGAGCTTGCTTTGCCAGGCTCTCTCAATCACACAGCAGAGCTACTAAGCCAAGCCTCTCTTCCTTCTATTGGCTGAGGCTTCTCCCCTCCAGTCCCCTTGGGAAGGAAGGAAAGAGCCACAGCTTCCTTTGCCCAGGAAATAAAAAGAAAGCATCTTTAAGACCAATGAGTGCTAATGTTTTAAGGTTTCAAGTTTTTAAAATATATATGTGTTTGTCTGTGTTCTTTATCAAATGTATATCTCTGCTCCCTAATCTTAAATAGGTAAACACATGGCTTGGCCCAAACTGATATGGCCCAGCCCGACACGGTCTCACTTAAGCTGATGCTATCCACAGGAGTGCAGACCGCAGTCCCTAATGATTTTTGCCATGTAACTTTGTGAATCTTTAGTACGATGCAATTTCATTGCCTGCACAGAAAAGCCCTCTTGAGTAATTTGGTTTTGCATCGTGCGTGCAAAGGAAGTCAGCAGAATGGGAGCCTTCGTAGCCTCTGGCCTCCCAAGGCCTTAAAAGCAAGGCTGATGCCTCTCAAGGTGCCCCCAATGACGGACTGCCCGGCTAGGTTTCTAGAAGCCCCATTCCCAGCCTTGCACAAGAGAGAGAGCTGCAAACGGCTGCATTCTGCGCTTCACACATATCTGAACGTTTGCCCTCCGAGAAGCGAGAACAAATTAAAATCTGAATTTAGAAGACAGATTTTGCAGCAGGAAAAAAGAGAGTTTTTCTCCTTTTGTTTTGCATCGTCTCATTCTCTGGGAAAGAGGAAGTTTCCTCAGCATTCGACCGGCTGAGTCATCAAAGCAATTCGCTTGTATTGTGAAGCAGGGAGTTCATGGCAGTTCGGCCTCCCTCTTTGTGCTTTCACAGTTGGACATATCCTTTACATAGCCAGGCGTTGCTTGGTTTTTCTTGCACTTTTTTGATAGGTGGCATCCAGTGTTCCCTCTAAACTGGAGACTGTAAGCTGCTCTGAGTCTCTGATTCAGAGAGAAGGGCAGAGTATAAATCTGCAGTCTTCTTCTGACGAAGATGGTGAGGGGCCTGGAGACCACGTCCTTTGAGGAAAGGTTGAAGGAGCTGGGCATGTTTTGCCTGGAGAGGAGGCGGCTGAGAGGTGATAGGATCACCATCTTCAAGTACTTGAAGGGCTGTCCTAGAGAGGATGGGGTGGAATTGTTTTCTGTGGCCCCGGAAGGCAGGACCAGAACCATTGGGTTGAAATTAAATCAAAAGAGTTTCCGGCTCAATATTAGGAAGAACTTCCTGACCATTAGAGTGGTTTCTCAGTGGAACAGGCTTCCTCCTTGGGAGGTGGTGGGCTCTTCTTCCTTGGAGGTTTTTAAACAGAGGCTAGATGGCCATCTGACAGTGATGAAGATCCTGTGAATTTGGAGTAGGTATTTGTGGGTTTCCTGCATTGTGCAGGGGGTTGGACTAGATGACCCTGGAGGTCCCTTCCAACTCTATGATTCTATGATTCTTCTAGTGGCAACTGGTATGTGTGCAAACTTAGCTATGCCCCCTCCACCCTAACCCTAACCCACTAACATTCTTGGAAACAAACCCCACTGAATTCAGGGGATCGGAGCTCTGTGTACTGAATAGCCCTGGTTGACAGCCAGTTTGGTTTAGTGGTTAAGAGTGAGGACTCTTATCTGGGAGAACCGGCTTTGATTCCCCACTCCTCCACCTGCTGGGTGACCTTGAATCAGTCACAGTTCTCTCAGAGCTGTTCCTCACAAGAGCTGTTCTCTCAGAGCTCTTTCAGCTGCACTTATCTCACAGGGGGCCTGTTGTGGGGAGAGGAAGGGAAAGGAGATTGTGAGCTCCTCTGAGACTCCTTTGGGTTGTGAAGGGAGGAGGATAAATCCAATCTCTTCTTCTTCTCTTGGTTGCTTCTGAGGCACACTCGTGGAGGGCCTGATGCTCTCTCATGGGACCCTGTCTTCTCTGGTCTCTCCCATGGCGCAGCGTGAGGGGAGGTGGTTTTGTGGACTTGTAGGTCATTGGCTCCATGGGCACTATTGCGCTAACTGTGGGAGCGATCTATATCAAATGCTTTCTGAATCCTCCTTGTCCAAATGAATTTCCTGCATAGAGAGGGAAATAATCACCTTAGGTTTGTCTATGGATTCTCTCTACATGCTTCCTCTTACAAATGCATATTATGTAATTAAACGCAGAATTTTAAATATTGAATTGGAAAAAGTATTTAGTGCTGTGAATAAATCTTGCTCCCCTCTGAATTTTGGAATTTCCTCAACTATTGGTCATTTGTCTTCGTATCTATCAACTCTCCGTGTTCCAAAATTGCGTGGAGCACTTACGCTTGCCATCAGCAGTTACCTATGGTAGATATAAAAAAATCCCACTTTCATGAAGGCTTTGTATATGTAATCTAAAACAAGTTGGCTCATTGTCCCATATTCTTCTTTATTGTCCCCTATATGATACTATACGCCAGGGGTGGCCAATGGTAGCTCTCCAGATGTTTGTGACTACAACTCCCATCAGCCCCAGCCAGCATGTCCATGCTGGCTGGGGCTGATGAGATTTGTAGGCAAAAAACATCTGGAGAGCTACCGTTGGCCACCCTTGCTGTACGCCTTAGCGTACAATTTTGTCCGATATGACAGGCTGCTCAGACACTGTAAAGGTTCCCAAGGAGGAAGCCTCTTCCACTGAGGAGCCGCTCTAAACTCACAAACCCCTCCCCCTAAATTCACAGGATGTTCATTGCTGTCAGATGGCCATCCAGCCTCTGTTGAAAAACCTCCAAGGAAGGAGATCCCACCACCTCCCAAGGAGGAAGCCTGTTCCACTGAGGAACCGCTCTAAACTCACAAGCCCCTCCCCCTGAATTCACAGGACCTTCATTGCTGTCAGATGGCCATCCAGCCTCTGTTGAAAAACCTCCAAGAAAGGAGAGCCCACCACCTCCCAAGGAGGAAGCCTCTTCCACTGAGGAACCGCTCTAAACTCACAAATCCCTCTCCCTAAATTCACAGGATCCTCATTGCTGTCAGATGGCCATCTAGCCTCTGTTGAAAAACCTCCAAGGAAGGAGAGCCCCCCCCCCCAAGGAAGCCTGTTGTACTGAGGAATCACTCTAACTGTCAGGAAGTTCTTCCTAATGTTGAGCCGGAAACTCTTTTGATTTAATTTCAACCCATCGGTTCTGGTCCGACCTTCCGGGGCCACAGAAAACAATTCCACACCCTCCTCTGTAGCAGGGGTGGCCACCGGTAGCCCTCCAGATGTTTTTTGCCTACAACTGCCATCAGCCCTAGCCAGCATGGCCAATGGCTGGGGCTGATGGGAGTTGTAGGCAAAAACATCTGGAGAGCTACCATTGGCCACCCCTGCTCTATATGACAGCCCCTCAAGTACTTGAAGATGGTGTTCATATCACCTCTCAGCCGCCTCCTCTCCAGGCTAAACATCCCCAGCTCCTTCAGCCTAGACCCCTCCCCGTCTTCGTCGCCCTCCTCGGGACCCCTCCAGCTTGTCTATATCTGCTTGTTTGTTTATAATCTGATAAATGCCAATAAAGGCTTTTTTGAATTGAATTGACTTGTGGGTCAATCCAAACTGACCATCTCTCCCTTTCTCCGCACAGATGAAGAGCAGAGCGAAAATGATGGAGAAGAGGAGCAGCCCCCAGTCCCCCCTTGCCCCAGAGGAGCCCAGCTTGCCCCCCTCGGCTTCCCCAACCCCCACGCCCTCTCCAGCCAGTGGGGAGGACGGGGCCGAGGCCAGCCCAGCCCCCGCTAGCCCTGCCTCGTCCTCTCCTCAGACCAGAGTAAGGAGCCCTGCAGCACCCCTGCCCCACAGTGTCCCTGTCATCAGCCTGGGCCACAGCAAGCCCCCCACCCATGCCGAAGTCCCCACCACCCAGCTCACGGCCCTCCACCCCATCCCCAGCCTGCTGCAGCTCTCCGCTCTGCCCCACGGCCCCCCTCCACCCCCCATGCCGCTAGCTGGAGCCAGGAGCCCGCTCTTGCCCCCGCCGTACCAGCCCCACCCTTTCCTCAACAGGTGAGTCCTGAGGGCAGCACAGGTGGGGAGGAGCCCTGGTGCCATTGGGGACGGTCAGGTGGCCACGTCAGCTGCCGCATCAAAGGGGTTTTTTCAATGATGGGGGTGGAGAGTGCGGTCCAGTTGCAAATGACCCAGGGCAAGTCCTCACGGGGTTTCTCAGGCAAGAGCCAGAACGGAAGTGCTTTGCCCTGGCCTGCCTCCACAGAGGGTGGTCTCCTATCCAAGGTCTGCTGAGCTTCTGAGGTCTGATGAGATCAGGATACCTTGACAATCCGAGTCAGGGTGAGGGAGGAACAGAGTTGGTTCGGCCTTGCCTCCCTCTGCGTAGCAACTCTGGGCTTCCCTGGGGGTCTCCCATCCAAGGACTAATCAGGCACTAAACCTACTTAGCTTCTGAGATCTGATGAGACTGGGCTAGCCGGGCCATCTGGGTCAACACAAGAGATGAACAGAGGCTGCCTGCCTCTGCGGAGCCACCCTGGACTTCCTCAGTGATCTCCATCCAAGTACAACCCAGGGCCGATCCTGCTTAGCTTCCAAGGTTGGCTAGCCTGGGCAATCCAGGTCAAGTGGAAGAGCTGTTCAGAGGTGGCTGGCTCTTGCCTGCCTCTGCATAACAACCTTGGGTTTCCTTGGTGGTGTCCCATCCAACAGTATCGTTATAGGATGGGGGAGACTTGTCTTAGCAGTGGTCAGTGCAAAAAAGCATTTAGGGGTCTAAGTGGATCATACACTGAACATGACTCAGCAGTGTGATGCGGTGGCTAAAAAGTCCAATGAAATTTTGGGCTGTATCAACAGAAGTCGAGTGTCCAGATCATACAAAGTGATGGTATCATTTTGTTCTGGTTAGACCTCACCTAGAGTATAGTGTTCAGTTTTGGGCACCACAATTTAAGAGCCAGTTTGTGTAGTGGTTAAGTGTGCGGACTCTTATCTGGGAGAACCGGGTTTGATTCCCCACTCTTCCACTTGCAGCTGCTGGAATGGCCTTGGGTCAGCCAGAGCTCTCTTATCTGGGAGAACCGGGTGTGATTCCCCACTCCTCCACTTGCAGCGGATGGAATGGCCTTGGGTCAGACAGAGCTCTCTTATCTGGGAGAACCGGGTGTGATTCCCCACTTCTCCACTTGCAGCTGCTGGAATGGCCTTGGGTCAGCCAGAGCTATTGCAGGACTTGTCCTTGAAAGGGCACCTGCTGTGGGAGCCCTCTCAGCCCCACCCACCTCACAGGGTGTCTGCTATGGGGGGAGAAGACATAGGAGATTGTAAGCCACTCTGAGTCTCTGATTCAGGGAAAAGGGCGGGGTATAAATCTGCAATTCTTCTTCTTCTTCTAAGAAGGAGATAGACAAGCTAGAATGTGTCCAGAGGAGGGTGATGGTGAGGGGTCTGAAGACCAAGTCCTATGAGGAAAGGTTGAAGGAGCTGGGGATGTTTAGCCTGGAGAGGAGGCGGCTGAGAGGTGATGGGATCACCATCTTCAAGGACTTGAAGGTCCTATAGAGGATGGGGTGGTGTTTTTTTCTATGGCCCCAGAAGGTTGAACTAGAACTGATGGGCTGAAATTAAATCAAAAGAGCTTTTGTGACTAAACATTAGGAAGAATTTCCAGACAGCTAGAATCACAGAACCATAGAGTTGGAAGGGGCCTCCAGGGTTATCCAGTCCAACCCCCTGCTCAATGCAAGAAACTCACAAACACCTCCGCCTCAATTCACAGGATCCTCATTGCTGTCAGATGGCCATCTAGCCTCTGTTGAAAAACCTCCAAGGAAGGAGAGCCCACCACCTCCCGAGGAGGAAGCCTGTTGCACTGAGGAACCACTCTAAACTCACAAACACCTCCCCCTAAATTCACAGGATCTGCATTGCTGTCAGGTGGCCATCTAGCCTCTGTTGAAAAACCTCCAAGGAAGGAGAGCCCACCACCTCCCGAGGAGGAAGCCTGTTGCACTGAGGAACCACTCTAAACTCACAAACCCCTCCCCCTAAATTCACAGGATTCTCATTGCTGTCAGATGGCCATCTAGCCTCTGTTGAGAAACCTCCAAGGAAGCAGAGCCCACCACCTCCCGAGGAGGAAGCCTGTTGCACTGAGGAACCGCTCTAAACTCACAAACCCCTCCCCCTAAATTCACAGGAACCTCATTGCTGTCAGAGGGCCATCTAGCCTCTGCTGAAAAACCTCCAAGGAAGGAGAGCCCACCACCTCCCGAGAAAGCTCTCTTCTCGGGAGGTGGTGGACTCTCCTTCTCTTCTTCTGGGAGAGCTCTCTCAGCCCCACCCACCTCACAGGGTGTCTCTTATGGGGGAGGAAGATGGAGGAGATTGTGAGCCGCTCTGAGACTCTGCGTGGAGGGCGGAATAGAAATCCAATGTCTTCTTCTTCTTCGTGACCCTGCAATTCCTGGGTGGTCTCCCTTCCCAGGTACAAACCTGCTTAGCTTCTGCGTCCTGATGAGGCGGAGCTCGCCTGGGGCAACCAGGTCAGGGCATTTCAGCGATGCCACCCCCAAAAAGCAGCCCCACCAAGCAGCTCCTGTTGCTGCCAGCTGCAATTCCCCTCAGCCCCCGAGCTGCTGTGGCAGGAAAGGCTTTTTAAAGAGCAGAGAGCCCAAAGGGGCTCAGAATGGCACAGCAGGGAGAGGAGAAGCTCTCTCGTTTCTGCTGCTCCACCTGGAGCCGTAAAAGCAGCTTGGCTCCATTTCAGAGCTAGGTTTTTCTTCCTTGGAGTGTGCATCTGCTTGCTGTTGCTACTCTGGTCTGCTTGGGATTCCTACTGCCCACCTGCGCCAAGATCTTCTCGTTCTCTGTCTACTGACCATCTTCAGGGCTGGTGGAATTGGTTTCAAGACATGATTTTAGCTCTCTCTCTCTCTCCCTCTCTCTCTGCATTTGCCTGTGTGTGTGTGTGGGGGGGGGGGGAATCAGCCTTCCCCCACCTTTCCAACTCTTTAAAAAATATATTGTGAGTTTCGTTTTGTGCAGCCTTGGGGTGTTCCCACTGGTTTTTGTTGCTGCAGGTTCAGAAGAAAAACCCTACTGAAGTTTTCATAAGAGTCAGCTTAGTGGCTGAGGGCTGAGGCATTTTTAAAAAACACAAGATTTGTTTGGCTTGGATTTACTGGGCTACTTGGGGAACAAAGCAGTCATAGAAGAGTGATTCGAAGTGCAGGAAATAAATCTCCCGCAAAGTATATTGCAAAAAAGGTAAAACTGATTTATCCGGGTAGGTCCCATTCACATGCAGGTTGAAGCGGAAAGGAGAGAAGCAGCAAGAGTCCTTTCCCTGTCACAACTGGGCAGTTTGCCCAGCATCCTGTGTGTGGGAGGGGGAGGGCATCGCCTCTACAGGAGAGGCCAGCATAGACCTGCGTCCATGGAAGGCCATGTGAGGATAGGGAGATGACAAAATGAGAAGAGGGGTCAGAGGGCAGCTCCCTGGTTAAGACACAGAGAGAGGCATCCCCTCTGAGGAGATAACACTGAGACACCCATAGAGCGATGTAGCCCACTTCCGTGTAGTGGTTAAGTGTGCAGACTCTTATCTGGAAGAACAGGGTTTGATTCCCCACTCCTCCACTTGCACCTGCTGGAAAGGCCTTGGGTCAGCCATAGCTCTGGCAGAAATGGTCCTTGAAAGGGCAGCCGCTGTGAGAGCCCTCTCAGTCCCACCCACCTCACAGGGTGTCTGTTGTGGGGGAGAAGATAAAGGAGATTGTAAGCCGCTCTGAGTCTCTGATTCAGAGAGAAGAGCGGGGTATAAATCTGCAATTCTTCTTCCCCACAACTTCCAGACGTGTTGAGTTGCTTACTCCAACAGGATTCTCTGGTTCTAAAGGACTCTTTATTCTCTTTGCTTTGGAGGCTTTTGGCATCTGATCAAGAGAGCTGTGCTTCTGGAAAGCTTATGCTACAGTAAAATTTATTCAGAATGTAAACTTCCGTATGCATGCATAGGTCTTCAGATGAGGGGACGGGGTACAGAGCCAAAATACATACAGCTGGTGGGTTGAGAGTGTAAACTGTAAACTTAATTTTTAATTTTTAAGGAGCTGGGATGTTTAGCCTGGAGAGGAGGCAGCTGAGAGGTGATAGGATCACCATCTTCAAGTACTTGAAGGGCTGTCCTATAGAGGATGGGGTGGAAATGTTTTCTGTGGCCCCGGAAGATAGGACCAGAACCAACAGGTTGAAATTAAATCAGAAGAGTTTCTGGCTCAACATTAGGAAGAACTTCCTGACCGTTAGAGCGGTTCCTCAGTGGAACAGGCTTCCTCGGGAGGTGTTGGGCTCTCCTTCTTTGGAGGTTTTTAAACAGAGCCTAAATGGCCCTCTGACAGCAATGAAGATCCCGTGAATTTAGGGGGAGGTATTTGTGAGATTCCTGCATTGTGCAAGGAGTTGGACTCGATGACCCTGGAGGTCCCTTCCAACTCTATGATTCTATTAAGAAGAACTTCCTGACCGTTAGAGCGGTTCCTCAGTGGAACAGGCTTCCTCCTCAGGAGGTGGTGGGCTCTCCTTCCTTGGAGGTTTTTCTACAGAGGCTAGATGGCCATCTGACAACAATTAGGATCCTGTGAATTCAGGGGGAGGCGTTTGTGAATTTCCTGCACTGTGCAGGGGGTTGGACTAGATGACCCTGGAGGTACCTTCCAACTCTAGGATTCTAAGTGCCTGGCCCTGGCGGCAGGCACTGTCCGTTCACAGAGCTGACTCCTGCCCCCCCCCCCCGTAGGGTTTTCAAGGCAAGCAATCAAACCAGGTGTTTCGCCACCTCCCTACAGACCAGGGGGAACCAGCTTTCCCTCAGCAGCCAAACTGGGCCAAACGACCCTCTTCCGGTTAGCCTACGCCTGACTGGACAAATGTAGCTTTCTAGATTCTAGGATTTTTATGATTATACTGTATAGTTTTAATGTAAAATGTAAAATTTTAAGGTTTTTAGGTTTTAAATGCTTGATTTTAAATGTAATAATTTGTTCCGATTTATTGTTTATTGTTTGTTGTAAGCCGCCCTGAGCCACTTGTGGGAAGGGCAGGATATAAGTTACGGAATAAATAAATAAATAAACACCCATGCAGAAGTGGCCTTCCTCTGTTTAGCAAAAGAAAAAAGGGGGGAGAGGTGAAAGGGAGCCAACGGGCAGCCGGAGTAGCGTGCAGGCACAGAGAGGCTGCTTTGTTGTGGCCCCTGATCTCTTCTCTGCTCTTCTCTCCCCAGCATCTACATTGCAGCTCCGGGACCTTCAGCCTCTTCCCCAACAGCCGCCTCAAGCGCAGGCCCAGCCACTACGAGCAGGAAATCACAGAGGGGTGCGGTGGCCGGGGGGGGGGGGGGGGGGGGAAGGGGGGGGAGGCTGGGGGGCAGTTTCCAGGAGGGAGGAGGCCACGCAGACACCCAGGCCCCTTGGACGGAGGCAGCGGGGGGAGGGCAGGCCAGGCCCTAGGGGTTCTTGCACCCCCAGCTGAACCCTGCCCCCACCCCAAGTGTTCTAGTTGTGTGTGCCCCAATGACATCCACCTTCCCTCCCCCCACCCAACTTTGACGAGGCTTTCTGAGCCTCGGGAGGTCTCAGCAAACTCAGGAAGGCAGCTGGGCTCTGAGCGTGTTCGTTGCCACACACCCCAACTTTGCCAAGATTTCCCTCCCAAATCTCAGCGAAGTCTGGAAGGCAGCAGGCTTAAGGAGATGAGCACCTCGTGGCGTGCCTAGGCCAGGTGGCGCCCTAGACAGCTGCTTACTTGACCTATTCTCACGCACCAGCCCTGGGAGAGGGGGTGGGCTGAAGAGAGGTTTGGCTCCAGCGGAAGGGACGTCCAAGTTCCTGGGGACTGGTCCAAAGAGCATCTGGACGTGAGGCCAGTTCACACCTGAGAGACCAACAGGATAGATGCACCGTGTATATAAACAATGCCCCATGGCGCAGAGTGGTAAAGCTGCAGTACTGCAGTTTGAACTCTCTGTTCACAACCTTTGTTCGATCCCAGCAGAAGCTGGTTCAGGCAGCCAGCTCCAGGTTGACTCAGCCTTCCATCCTTCCGAGGTCGGTAAAATGAGTCCCCAGCTTGCTGGAGGGAAAGTGTAGATGACTGGGGAAGGCAATGGCAAACCCCCCCGTAAAAAGTCTGCCGTGAAAATGTTGTGAAAGCAACGTCACCCCAGAGTCGGAAACGACTGGTGCTTGCACAGGGGACTACCTTGACCTTTTTATATTAAATCAACATAGTTCTGTGTTTTTGTTATTCTTTACGATTGTTCTACCAGCCTGATAAGCATATAAAGCATATATAAAATTCCCACAATAGTGCAATACACACACACACACACAAGCTTCACACTAGCAATGCTTACACCAAAACTAAGGAAAAAAGGTAAAGGTAGTCCCTTGTGCAAGCACCAGTCATTTCCGACTCTGGCGTGATGTTGCTTTCACAATGTTTTCGTGGCAGACTTTTTTTTACGGGGTGGTTTGCCCTTGTCTTCCCCAGTCCTCTACACTTTCCCCCCAGCAAGCTGGGGACTCCTTTTACTCACTTCGGAAGGATGGAAGGCTGAGTCAACCTGGAGCTGGCTACCTGAACCAGCTTCCGCTGGAATCGAACTCAGGTCGTGAGCAGAGAGTTTGGATTGCAGTACTGCAGCTTTACTACTCTGCGCCACAGAGCTCTTTACACCAATACCACATTTTTCTAAATTTTTGCACCAGATATATTGTCCACAGTGGACTCTATATTCTCCATAGTGCATATATTTTTGTAGCGTATCTTGAGTTCCCGTGTGTCCATTATTGGCTTTCTCCAGGATGCTGGACTAGGCAGACCACTGGTGCAATCTATCAGGGCTCTCCCTCCCTGCTCTGAAAAGCCTCCATCCCACCCCCCCTCTGCCCTGTCCTCTGTCCAGGTCTGCAACCCCAGAAGGTGGCCCGGCGGGTCTTCACCAACAGCCGGGAGCGCTGGCGGCAGCAGAACGTGAACGGGGCCTTTGCCGACCTCCGGAAGCTCATCCCCACCCACCCGCCGGACAAGAAGCTGAGCAAGAACGAGATCCTGCGCCTGGCCATGAAATACATCAACTTCCTGGTCAAGCTGCTGAGCGACCAGGCCCGGTCGGCCGGGGGGGACCCTCTGGAGGCGGAGGAGACCCCCTGCAACGGGACCCCTTCCCCGCCAGCCTCCATCAAACTGGAACGGGTGACAGTGGAGCCACTGCTGGGGGCGGGAGAGACACGGTGACAGTGGCCTGGCCAGGCGGTGTGAACGTCGAGGGCGCCCACATGGGCCCAGGGCCCCCACAGGCTGTCACAGAGCACTGAGGGGAACTTCCTAAGCTGCACAGCTGTTCTGGGGATGTTTTGTGCCGGACTGAAGGCCGCTGGATATTCCCATGATCTTTGGTATCAGGCTGGATGGATGTTGTAGCTCTCTGATGCTCCAGGGCTCACGAGGGGACAGAGGAGGCAACGGGGCCCTTTGACCTGGGCAGCCTTTCATGCCCAGCGGAGCCCAACAAGAATTGAGGCTGCGTGGCGTGTGCGTTTGTGTGGCAGTGAAGAGTGCTCTGTTGTGTACCTGTCCCCAGGGTGGCTTGTTTTCAGAACAGCTGGGGAGGGGGGGGGGCAGCTGTACTGTACTGGAAGCCGAATTAGTATCGCATCACCCTCACCCCCGGGATCCGCCCCTCGCCTGTCAGTGAAGGGCCTTTCGGGCAGAGTTTCACCCAGTTTGGGGAGAAGAGACTCTCGGGTCCTTCTTGGGGTTGTGGCCTCTGCTCCCTGCCTTGGACTCCCAGCGACAAATCCGGGCCCAAAGGGGTGCCTGTATGAGCCTGCGCTTGGCCCACGCCACCAAGTAAGGCCAGGGGTGCTGTGCAGGGACAGGCTCTCGGGCCCCCTGAACGTCTCTTGCCTTGGGGGGGGGGGGGGGAGAAGGCTGGTGGGTTGAGGTTGCTCAGAGATGGCTCCCACACAGGGCCGGTCGATCCCCATTTGTCTCCCATTAGCACCACAAATACAAAGGCAATTTGTACCCCAGTTAGCTTCCAAACCAGGATTGTCTCTGTTGTTGTTTCCATTCCCCACGGCTGGATTAACAATTAGGCCCAAGCAGGCACTGGCCTAGGGGCCCCATGCCGGCTTCTCCCCTCTGTTTTCTGCCCGCTTGCAGCCCTCCCAGCCGGCAAACTGAGCTGCTCTTCCCCTGACTTGCCTGGTGCGGCTGCTGTTGACGTTGTCACCTAGTCTGCCTCTCTCTGCCTCTCCCCCGCAGCTTGGTCAAAGGGGCTTTGGAGGAGGGGCCTGCAGGCTGCAGGGGGGGCGGTGGGTGGTGGGGTGGGGGCTGCGACTCTGAGATAATTTGCAAGCCCCCCCCTCCAGGATTTTGACTGCCTTGGGGCCTCCACAGGGTTTTATCCAGCCCTGCCATTCCCCCACACTTGCCTCTGGTGACCGTCTTGCTCTGTCCTCTCCTCTAATTGGCAGGGCTCTTTTTGAGCAGGAACGCAGAGGAACACAGGGGTTGTGGCCTAATATGCAAATAAGTTCCTGGTGGGCTTTTTCTACACCCCCCCCCCCGTGGAACAATGGTGATGTCACGGAGTGTGGCCTAAAATGCAAATGAGTTCCTGCTGGGTTTTTCCGAACCAAAAAGCCCTGGGGACGTCTCTCTGTGGCGAGTGTGTTTGGGCACCGTCACGATGTGTCTACCGCGAATGGTCCTTGCAGAAGTGGTGACGTTACTCATTCCCTAACTGGCCCCTTTGGGCCCACCTTTCCCCAAACACCCCTGAAAGGAAAGTGGCACCAAAGCCAGTTTGGGAAACTGCGGAGAGGAGCCAGGGTGAAACCCAGGAGGCGTCTGGCACTCACTGTCGGCTGCTAGTTACGAGTGTGTGCTTGTGTGAGGGGAACGGCAGCCATGAGGGAGAAGATGGAGAGTGATATTATGCAATAGGAAGGGCTTCATGTTGAAGCACACCAGCATATGGGGTTGCTGAGGAGGGGGTGGGGAGCTAGGGTTGCCAATCCCCAGGTGGGGGCAGGGGATCCCCCGGTTTGGAGGCCCTCCCCCCACTTCAGGGTCATCAGAAAGCGGGGGGAAGGGAGGGAAATGTCTGCTGGGAACTCTGTTATTCCCTAGGGAGATTTATTCCCATAGAAAATCATGGATAATTGATCTGTGGGTATCTGGGGCTCCGGGGGGGGGCTGTTTTTTGGGGTAGAGGCACCAAATTTTCAGTATGGCATCTAGTGCCTCTCCTCAAATTACCCTCCAAGTTTCAAAAAGATTGGACCAGGGGGTCCAATTCTATGAGCCCCAAAAGAAGGTGCCCCTATCCTTCATTATTTCCTATGGAAGGAAGGCATTGAAAAGGTGTGCCGTCCCTTTAAATGTGATGGCCAGAACTCCCTTTGGAGTTCAATGATGCTTGTCACAGCCTTGATCTTGGCTCCACCCCTAATGTCTCCTGGCTCCACCCCCAAAGTCCCCAGATATTTCTTGAATTGGACTTGGCAACCCTATGGCGAGCCCCTCAGCTCACAGGTTCTCCTCTCTCTTTCCAGATCTTTCCTCCCTCCCCACTCTCTAAGTCTCCTGCGAAAGGATTTTGGACACTGGGATCCTTTCTCTCACAGATGGAAAAACAGCAGGGGGGCGGGTGGTCCTGAAAAAAACAGCTGGAGGGGAAGGGGCTAAACAGTCCCCATTCTCAACCAAGTGGCAAATCGAGCCTTTCTGGCCACATCTGGATCAGAGCACTTCAGACCAATGTTCCCTCTAAGCTGCAGAGTCTTGCGAGCAAAAATTCTACTTGCTGAGCCACTGGCCTTAAAGTTGTGAGCTCCAACATAAATTAGTTTGCTCTGGGGTTATCCTTCCTGAGCTAAGAGAAAAATGGGTGAGCCGGAGGCCAAAAAATGTATGAGCTAGCTCACACTAACTCAGTTTAGAGGGAACCCTTCTTCAGACTGCAGGTTAGGGTTGCCAACTACAACTTGGGAAATTCCTGGAGATTTGAGGGGAGGGGGCAGGATGGAGCTTGCACAGAGAAGGGTTTGGAGAGAGGGCCTCTGGAGCTGCATTTCCTCCAGCAACTGAAATGCCTGGAGAGCATAGAATCCTAGAGTTGGAAGGGTCCTCCAGGGTCCAACCTCCCTGCACAATGCAGGAAACTTACAATGTCTGAAGGCTAGCGACCCTCGTGTTCCTTGGGTGAGAGCTTCTCCGTAACCTGGGTATCGTCGGGGAGAAGGGCTCTGGCTTCCTTTTCTGTGCCCGGTTGGGTTGCCAGCCTCTAGGTGGGGCCTGGAGATCTCCTGCTTTCACAACTGATCTCCAGCTGGCAGAGATCAGCTCTCCTGGAGAAAATGGATAATGATGTTATGCAGCAGGTTCTGGTGTTTGTGGAATCAACAGCCAAATAATACACCAGAAAAAAATTGTACAATCACACTAATGTGTGTAAACATGCTATTTAACACAGTACAAACAACATGCACAATATTCAGTCACACAGTTCCTTCCTTACGGACACAGCCTTACACAGTATATCCAGAGTTCTCACTTAGCATTCCACAGAGTCCGTTTAAAGGCCCATGCACGGTCCAATGGGCACGCTGTGTAAAGCTGCATCCTTAAGGAAAGGAACTGTGTGACGGAATATTGTGCATGTTGTTTGTACTGTTTTAAATAGCATATTTAGTCAGAGAATCATAGAATCATAGAGTTGGAAGGGACCTCTAGGGTCATCTACTCCAACCCCCCGCACAATGCAGGAAACTCACAAACACCTTCCCCAAATTCACAGGATCGTCATTGCTGGCCATCTAGCCTCTGTTGAAAAACCTCCAAGGAAGAAGAGCCCACCCACCACCTCCCGAGGAAGCCTGTTCCACTGAGGAACTGCTCTGTCAGGAAGTTAGAATCATAGAATCCTAGAGTTGGAAGGGACCTCCGGGGTCATCTAATCCAACCCCCTGCACAATGCAGGAAACCCACAAATACCTACCCCAAATTCACAAGATCTTCATTGCTGTCAGATGGCCATCTAGCCTCTGTTTAGAAACCTCCAAGGAAGGTTTCCACTAATGTTCAGCCAGAAACTCTTTGGATTTAATTTCAACCCATTGGTTCTGGTCTGACCTTCTGGGGCCAGAGAAAACAGTTCCACACCATCCTCTCGATGACAGCCCTTCAAGGCCTTGAAGATGGTGATCCTATCACCTCTCAGCCGCCTCCTCTCCAGGCTAAACATTCCCAGCTCCTTCAACCTTTCCTCATAGGACTTGGTCTCCAGACCCATCACCATCTTCGTTGTTCTCCTCTGGACCGGTTCCAGCTTGTCTATATCCTTCTTAAAATGTGGTGCCCAAAACTGAACACAATACTCCAGGTGAGGTCTTCCCAGAGCACAGTAAAGCGATACCAGCACATCACGTCATCTGGACACTAGACTTCTGTTGATACAGCCCAAAATTGCATCTGCCTTCTTAGCCACCACATCACACTGTTGACTCATGTTCAGCGTATGATCCACTAAGACCCCTAGATCCTTTTCACACAGACTACTGCTAAGACCAGTCTCCCCATCTTATAACCATGCATCGTGATAGTACAATTTCTTCTGGTGTAGGGTTGCCAATCCCCAGGTGGAGGTAGGGATCCCCTTGTTTGGATGTCCTCCCCCTGCTCCAGGGTCATCAGAAAGCGGGGTGGGGGAGGGAAATGTCTGCTGGGCACTCCATTATTTCTTAGGGAGATGGATTTCCATAGGGTATAATGGAGAATTTATCTACAGGTATCTGGGGCTCTGGGGGAGCTGTGTTTTGAGTTAGAGGCACCAAATTTTCAGCATAGCATCCGGTGCCTCTTCTCAAAGCACCCTCCAAGTTTCAAAAAGATCGGGCCAGGGGGTCCAATTCTGTGAGTTCCCAAAGAAGGTACCCCTATCCTTCATTATTTCCAATGAAGTGAAGGCATTGAAATGTGAGGGCCAGAATTCCCTTTGGAGTTAAGTTATGCTTGTCACAACCTTGCTCCTGGCTCCACCCCCAAAGTCTCCTGACTCCACCCCCAAAGTCCCCAGATATTTCTTGAATTGGACTTGGCAACCCTATTCTGGTGTATTATTAGAAACGTTGACTGCAGGGCGACATGATAGAGGTTTAGAAAATTATGCACAGGATAGAGAAAGTAGAGAAAGAAGTCCTTTTTTCCCTTTCTCACAATACAAGAACTCGTGGGCATTAAATGAAATTGCTGAGCAGTCGGGTTAGAACGCATAAAAGGAAGTCCTTCTTCACCCAAAGGGTGATTAACAGTGGAATTCACTGCCACAGGAGGTAGTGGCAGCTACAAGCTTAGCTAGCTTCAAGAGGGGGTTAGATAAACATATGGAGCAGAGGTCCATCAATGGCTATTGTTGTTGTTCAGTCACACAGTCAAGTCTGACTCTTTGCGACCTCATGGACAAAGTCACGCCAGGCCCTCCTGTCTTCCCACCATCCTCCAAAGTCTGCTCAAATTCGTGTTTGTTACATAAGTAACGCTGTCCAGCCATCTCATCTTTTTCTGTCCCCTTCTTCTTTTGCCTTTTGTCTTTCCCAGCATCAGGGGCTTCTCCAGGGAGTGCTCCCTTCTCATTGGGTGGCCAAAGGATTGGAGCTTCAGCTTCAGCATCTGACCTTCCAGGGAAAAGCCAGGGTGGATTTCCCTTAGGACTGACTGACTGGATCTTCTTGAACTGTCTGGGGCAGTGATGCTCTGTGTTCTTGGTGCTTGGGGGGGAGGCAAAATGGAAGGGCTTCTAGCCCCACTTGTGAACCTCCTGATGGCACTTGGGGGTTTTTGGGGCCACTGTGTGACACAGAGTGTTGAACTGGATTGTCCTGATCCAACATGGCTTCTCTTATGTCTGGAGCAGTGATGCTCTGAATTCTGGGTGCTTGGAGGGGGGCACAGTGGAAAGACTTTTCTTATGTTTTGATCCCCCTGGAGAATATGGCTGCTCTGAAGGGTGGTCTCTGCAGCCTTGTACCCTCCTGAACCCCCTCCTCTCCTCTCCTCTCCCCAAACCCCAACCTCTCCCAGATCTGCTGCCTTGTTTTCTACCACCATGAGCCTGCACAGTAGGGTGGGTGGGAGGAAGGAGAGGCCCCTAGATGGCACAGGCAGCTGGAGTCCTTTTGGGGTGGGGAGGGTGGCCAGGACATGCCCCCCCCCCCCCAGCCAGCATGTACAAGCCGCATGTTCCCTGCTGCTCCCAGTTGGGGAAGGGCCCAGGAAAGCAGGGAAATGGGGAGGGAGTGCAGAGAGACATATCAGCCTTCTTTTGACATTTGGAATTAGAAGTTGATCACTGCAGGCTGAGCTCCAGGAAAGGTAGAAGGGGGATCGGAGCTTATGTTTGGTGTAATGGTTAAGTGTGCGGACTCTTATCTGGGAGAACCGGGTTTGATTCCCCACTCCTCCACTTGCGCCTGCTGGAATGGCCTTGGGTCAGCCATAGCTCTGGCAGAGGTTGTCCTTGAAAGGGCAGCTGCTGAGAGAGCCCTCTCCAGCCCCACCCACCTCACAGGGTGTCTGTTGTGGGGGAGGAAGGTAAAGGAGATTGTGAGCCACTCTGAGACTCTTCGGAGTGGAGGGCGGGATAGAAATCCAATATCTTCTTCTTCTTCTTCTATGTTGAATTTAAACCACACTGGAGAGGGGAGGGAGAGGGGTGGCCCCCACCCTCTGCAGCTTCTTGCTCTCACCCCCACGGCCCCCTTCCTACGGCCCCCATGGCCCCTCCCCCTGTGACTCTTAGCTGCGGGGCTGATGCTCACTTCGTGGGCTTGCTTAAAGGCATTTCTTCTCCAGGTCCATCCTTCGGGCTTGGAGGCTGTGAGCAGCGAAGACTCAGCCCCCACCCCGGCCCCCTCCTGTCTACCTGTCCCAGAGGTGCTCCAGACCAACAAAATTGACATTGGCTCTCTCTGTTTGGTTCTTGTTGTGTTCCTTCTTCATCTGTATTAAAGAACCCAAAGTGTTTCCACCTGCCCTTGTCTCAGAGGGTCTTTGAAAAGCCAGCCAGCCAGCCAGCCAGCCCTCGCTTATGGAAGCATGGAGTTGGAAGGGGCCACAGAGGCCATCTAGTCCCACCCCCTGCTCCATGCAGGATCAGCCTCGAGCATCCCTGACAAGGGCTCGTCCAGCCTCTCCTTCAAGGCTGCCAGGGAGGGGGGGCTCAACACCTCCCTCAGGAGCGGAGTCCACTGCAAAAACGTTTTCCCTAATATCCAGCCGGGACCTTCCCTCCCATTATTTAAAGCCATTCTTGCGAGTTCTCTCCTCTGCTGCCCACAGGAACATCTCCCTGCCCTCCTCTAGAGTAGACTTCAAGAGAGCAATCCTGCCCCGCGCTCCACCTCCCCTTCTCCAGACTGAGCATTCCCAAGTCCCCCCTCAGCCTTTCCTCCCAGGGCCTGGAATCCGAGAGTTGGAAGGGACCTCCAGGGTCATCTAGTCCAACCCCCTGCACCATGCAGGAAACTCACAAACCCCTCCCCCTAAATTCACAGGATCCTCATTGCTGTCAGATGGCCATCTAGCCTGCTTAAAAACCTCCAAGGAAGGAGAGCCCACCACCTCCCGAGGAGGAAGCCTGTTCCACTGAGGAACCGCTCTATACTCACAAACACCTCCCCCTAAATTCACAGGATCTGCATTGCTGTCAGATGGCCATCTAGCCTCTGTTTAAAAACCTCCAAGGAAGGAGAGCCCACCACCTCCCAAGGAGGAAGCCTGTTCCACTGAGGAACCGCTCTAAACTCACAAACCCCTCCCCCTAAATTCACAGGATCTGCATTGCTGTCAGATGGCCATCTAGCCTCTGTTGAAAAACCTCCAAGGAAGGAGAGCCCACCACCTCCCGAGGAGGAAGCCTGTTCCACTGAGGAACCGCTCTATACTCACAAACCCCTCCCCCTAAATCCACAGGATCTGCATTGCTGTCAGATGGCCATCTAGCCTCTGTTTAAAAACCTCCAAGGAAGGAGAGCCCACCACCTCTCAAGGAGGAAGCCTGTTCCACTGAGGAACCGCTCTATACTCACAAACCCCTCCCCCTAAATTCACAGGATCTCCATTGCTGTCAGATGGCCATCTAGCCTCTGTTTAAAAACCTCCAAGGAAGGAGAGCCCACCACCTCCCAAGGAGGAAGCCTCTTCCACTGAGGAACTGCTCTAAACTCACAAACCCCTCCCCCTAAATTCACAGGATCTGCATTGCTGTCAGATGGCCATCTAGCCTCTGTTTAAAAACCTCCAAGGAAGGAGAGCCCACCACCTCCCAAGGAGGAAGCCTGTTCCACTGAGGAACCGCTCTAACGGTCAGGAAGTTCTTCCTAAGGTTGAGCCAGAAACTCTTCTGATTTAATTTCAACCCACTGGTTCTGGTCCTGCCTTCTGGGGCCACAGAAAACAATTCCACACCATCCTCTATAGGACAGCCCTTCAAGTACTTGAAGATGGTGATCCTATCACCTCTCAGCTGCCTCCTCTCCAGGCTAAACATGCCCAGCTCCTTCAACCTTTCCTCACAGGACTTGGTCTCCAGACCCCTCCCCATCTTCGTCGCCCCCCCTCTGGACCCCTTCCAGCTTGTCTAGATCCTTCTTAAAATGTGGTGCCCAAATCAGGCGCCTGGTCATCCTCATTGCTCTCCTCTGCAGCTGCTCCATTCTGTCCACCTCCTTCTTAAAGGGAGGTCTCCGGAACTGCACACAAGACTCCCAGGTGCAGCCTGAGCAATGCAGTGTACAGCGGAACCAGGACAGCTTGCGATGTGGATGTTATGCCTCTGCTGATGCACCCCATGATCACATTTGCCTTTTTTGTCGCTGAATCACACTGGCTGCTCATATTAAACTTATGGTCCATCCATACCCCAGAATCTTGTTCGCACACGCTGCTACCCGAGGAGTGTATTCCCCACCCACCCCTCGGATGTGACGTTGCCCCTGCTGTTGTGGCGCTTCCAGGGTCAGAAGGGGGGTGGGAGGTGGGTTGCTCTGGGGCCGCATCAGAAGAAGAAACTGGTCCCTCACAAGCAGGTCAAGGTGGAGTGTTTGGGGGCGGTGTTCCCGTTTGCACGATGGAGTTTCAGTGGAAGAAACAGAACCCTTCAAACACCCAGGGTCCAGTCCATGGGGGAAGCTCCTGTCTTCTGTGAGCCCCAAAAGGGCAGAAGGAGGAGACCCCTCAGGGGGGCTGTTGTGCTCTGCCTGGGTTAGCAACAGCCCAAGTTATGTTGTGGGGGTTTCCTAAAATGCTCACTCAGTGGGGGGGGGGGGGGTTGTCGCCACAAGGAGGTTTTCCTGTGCTTTGGGTGGCAACCAATATTCCCTCTAAGTGAGTGAGCGTGAGCTAGCTCCAGATTTTTAGCCTCCAGATCACATATTTTTGTCTTAGCTCAGGAAGGATGACCCCCAGAGCACAATAATTTATGCAGTAGCTCACAACTTTAATGCCAGTAGCTCACAACTTCATAGAATCATAGAGCTGGAAGGGACCTCCAGGTTCATCTAGTGCAACCCCCTGCACAATGCAGGAAACCCACAAATACCCATCCCAAATTCACAGGATCTTCATCACTGTCAGAGGGCCATCTAGCCTCTGTTGAAAAACCTCCAAGGAAGGAGAGCCCACCACCTCCCAAGGAAGCCTGTTCCACTGAGGAACCCCTCTAAACTCACAAACCCCTCCCCCTAAATTCACAGGATCCTCATTGCTGACAGATGGCCATCTAGCCTCTGTGGAAAAGCCTCCAAGGAAGGAGAGCCCACCACCTCCCGAGGAGGAAGCCTCTTCCACTGAGAAACCACTCTAAACTCACAAATACCTCCCCCTAAATTCACAGGATCTTCATTGCTGTCAGAGGGCCATCTAGCCTCTGTTGAAAAACCTCCAAGGAAGGAGAGCACACCACCTCCCGAGGAGGAAGCCTCTTCCACTGAGAAACCGCTCTAAACTCACAAATACCTCCCCCTAAATTCACAGGATCTTCATTGCTGTCAGATGGCCATCTAGCCTCTGTTGAAAAACCTCCAAGGAAGGAGAGCCCACCACCTCCCGAGGAGGAAGCCTGTTCCACTGAGGAACCGCTCTGATGGTCAGAAAGTTCTTCCTAATGTTGAGCCGGAAACTCTTCTGATTTAATTTCAACCCCTTGGCTCTGGTCTGACCTTCCAGGGCCACAGAAAACTTGAAACCAGCAGCTCACAAAATAGAATTTTTGCTCACAAGACTCTGCAGCTTGGAGGGATCATTGGTGTCAACCTCCACTAGGTGATTTTTCTCTCTCTGCGCTTCCTCCTTTTCCATTTATTGTCTTCCTGTGGTTTCTTCATTGTGCTTGCTCCAATTGGATCAAAGGCGGTTTTCAGAACGTGCAGAGAAACAAGGAGGCAAGCATGGAAAAACGACAAATGGAAAATGAGGACATAAGGAAGCGAGGAGGGGGAAATGCTGCCATTCGCCACCCTGTCAGTGGGGAAACCTGTGTGAAGAGAGCGCAACCTTGGTCTCTTTCTCCTCTGTCTCTCTTCTTCCCCTGCTATTGGCAAGAAAGATGGATGGGTCCCTCCACCCCCCACAGTGTTGGTGGGTCTCCCATAATAACCTGCGATGTAGATTTAAAACACACACAGAGAACACGTAATATGTTAATCACCTCATTCAGATTTTATAGGCCCCAGGATTCACTTCCCCCTCCCCAGTTCCTCTCTTCTGTGGTTGGCCACAAGCTAGAGGGCAATTTTATGCCCAATACAGACACAAAATCAAGCCACATTTTCAAAAAGTGCAACTAGATAGGTCTTGTTTATGTCGTGACTCTTACGGTGCCAACTGCAAGGAGACCGGGAATCCTTCCACTGCCGCGCCTGTGCCCAAGAGCAAAGCAGGGGACTCTCGCTCTGAGCACAGCCCTGCCTGACCCTCATCTCCTCAGATCACAGAAGCTAAGCAGGGTCTGATGGGAGACTTCCAAGGAAGTCCAGGGTTGCTCTGCAGAGGCAGGCAAGGGCAGACCACCTCTGTTCACCTCCAGCCCTGAGGCTAGCCTGATCTCGTCAGACCTCAGAAGCTAAGCAGGGTGAGCTCTGGTTAGTGCTTGGAGGAGAGACCACCAGGGAAGTCCAGGGTTGCTCTGCAGAGGCAGGCAAGGGCAGACCACCTCTGTTCACCTCCAGCCCTGAGGCTAGCCTGATCTCATCAGACCTCAGAAGCTAAGCAGGGTGAGCTCTGGTTAGTGCTTGAAGGAGAGACCTCCAAGGAAGTCCAGGGTTGCTCTGCAGAGGCAGGCAAGGGCAGACCACCTCTGTTCATCTCCAGCCCTGAGGCTAGCCTGATCTCATCAGACCTCAGAAGCTAAGCAGGGTGAGCTCTGGTTAGTGCTTGGAGGAGAGACCACCAGGGAAGTCCAGGGATTCTCTGCAGAGGCAGGCAAGGGCAGACCACCTCTGTTCACCTCCAGCCCTGAGGCTAGCCTGATCTCATCAGACCTCAGAAGCTAAGAAGGGTGAGCTCTGGTTAGTGCTTGGAGGAGCGACCACCAGGGAAGTCCAGTGTTGCTCTGCAGAGGCAGGCAAGGGCAGACCACCTCTGTTCACCTCCAGCCCTGAGGCTAGCCTGATCTCATCAGACCTCAGAAGCTAAGTAGGGTGAGCTCTGGTTAGTGCTTGGAGGAGAGACCTCCAAGGAAGTCCAGGGTTGCTCTGCAGAGGCAGGCAAGGGAAGACCACCTCTCTTCATCTCCAGCCCTGAGGCTAGCCTGATCTCATCAGACCTCAGAAGCTAAGCAGGGTGAGCTCTGGTTGGTGCTTGGAGGAGAGGCCTCCAAGGAAGCCCAGGGTTGCTCTGCAGAGGCAGGCAAGGGCAGACCACCTCTGTTCACCTCCAGCCCTGAGGCTAGCCTGATCTCATCAGACCTCAGAAGCTAAGCAGGGTGAGCTCTGGTTAGTGCTTGGAGGAGAGACCTCCAGGGAAGTCCAGGGTTGCTCTGCAGAGGCAGGCAAGGGCAAACCACCTTTGCATGTATCTTGCCTTGAGCTGGATGGCTCAGGCTAGCCCAGTCTCTTCAGGTCTCAGAAGCTAAGCAGGAATGATCCTAGTTAATTATTGGCTAGGAGACCCCCCCCCCCCCCCCGAGAGTCCAGTGTTGCTATGCAGAGGAAGGCAATGGCAAACCTCCATCTGCCCTGACCTGGTTGGCTCAGCCCAGCCTGATCTCATCAGCTCTCAGAAGCCATCCAGGGACAGCCCCGGTTGGTGCTTGGATGGGAAACCACCAGAAGGAAGATGAGGGTTGCTCTGCAGAGGCAGGCAAGGGCAAAACACCTCTGGACGTCTCTTGCGCTTGACTGGGATGGCCCAGGCTAGCCTGATCTCATCAGCTCTCAGAAGCTAAGTGCTCGGATGGGAGACCACTGAAGAAGTCCAGGGCTGCTCCACAAAGAGATGAACCAACTCTGCTCCCCTCCTGCCTTGCAGGGCCCACGGCATCCTCGCCATAACTGAGTTGACTGGCATTTCCCACTGCCAATTTCTACCAGGCTCCCCGGTGTTGAGTCGACCAGCCAAGTGGCCAGCAAGGCTAACTTGGCCCGTGGGCAGGGTTCTCTCTAAGCCGAGTTAGCGTGAGCTAGCTCACAGATTGTTACCCTCCGGCTCACACGCTTTTGTCTTAGCTCAGGAAGGATGGCCCCAGAGCACACTCCTGGATGCAGCAGCTCACAGCTTGAATGCCAGCAGCTCATGAAGTAGAATTTCTGCTCACAAGACTCTGCAGCTGAGAGGGAAGGTGGCCCACAGGCTTCCTCCTGGGTCATCTGTCCAGGCCAGGGGCTCTGGAAGCCTTTTTGGGGAAGTCATTTGCCAAAACTGCCCCCCCCCCGGCCCGGTTAGGCTCTTCGGCAGCTCCTCTTGGAAAGCCAAACTTCATGCTACTAACAGCACTGGGAGGGTGGGGGGTCCTTCAGAAAGGGGCTGGGGGCCCCTTTCTCCGCCCACCTACTTCCAAGCACCAAATCAGCTTTGATGATGACCCCCCCCCCCCCCGCAAAGGCAAAGGGAGGGGGGAGAGGAAGGCCATGCAAGGCAGTCTTGAGCAGGGCCAAGGTTAAGCATCCCCTCCCTCTTCCTCTTGGGATGGCTGAAGTGGCACACACTTGGCACACAGGATCTGGTTTCCCTGGGTCAAGAATGGACAGACAGCAGCTTCGTTTTGCACTTGTGTAAATTAAAAAAACTGCTAAGAGACACCGTAGATTTTAAACAACCAGACCGTGTAATGTAGAGGTCAGTGGTGTTCTGACCAGGCTTGCACATAGAACAAACCGACAAGAACATGTAGCCAAAAGACATTCACAGAAGACAGTTCAAAAACAGTCTTTCCAATCACAAAGGAGTGACAATATTCCAGTATTTAGCTCAGAGAACTAAAAGAAGCCCTTCCAAAAACGTCTGTTCCAGATATCAAGACGTTTCATCCGTCTTTTTTTTCAGTTTGGAGGCTTATTTATCACTGGAACCCAGTCCGTACAATACATTCATAGAAGACCAACAAGGCTCAGAGCATGTCTGTAAGATTTCCAGGTTCTCCTGGAAACATGTTCTGATCCTTGTTGGTCTTCTGTGAGTGTATTGTCAGATGCCTTTAGCTCTATAAACTAAATACTGGAATATTGTTACTCCTTTGTGATTGGAAAGACTGCTTTTGAACTGTCTTCTGTGAATGTCTTTTGGCTACATGCTCTCGTCTATTTGAAGTTCTATGTGCAAGCTTGGTCAGAATACCACTGAACTCTACATTACACTGTCTTCTTTAACATTAATGGTGACTCTTAGCAGTTTTTTTTAATTTACACAGCTGTACGCTAAGACCCTATAGTTTTGCTAGCTTTGCACTGGCGATAGGCTGAAGGCCAGAAGGACTGGAATGACCCCCCACCACCACCCACCATCCCCACCCTGACCTTCATGTCAAGATATGAGCTCCTTGCCACTCTAGGCCAGTTTCCTGGTTCCATTGGGCTCCTGAGTGCAGGAGACGGAACACTCGACTTGGCTTTTGCAGCACTAGAGACAGGAGTTCCGAAGGTGCAGGAGTGGACGGTTTGCAATGAGGGCCGCAGGTTTATGTAGGGGTGGGGGCCTCATGGTGGGAATAGGGGACCCCCTCCCTGAAATTACAGCTTCTCTCCAGATCATAAAATCCTAGAGTTGGAAGGGACTTTCAGGGTCATCTAGTCCAACCCCCTGCGCAATGCAGGAAACTCACAAACCCCTCCCCCTGAATTCACAGGATCTTCATTGCTGTCAGATGGCCATCTAGCCTCTGTTGAAAAACCTCCAAGGAAGGAGAGCCCACCACCTCCCAAGGAGGAAGCCTCTACCACTGAGGAACCGCTCTAAACTCAAAAATCCCTCCCCCTAAATTCACAGGATCTTCATCACTGTCAGGTGGCCATCTAGCCTCTGCTGAAAAACCTCCAAGGAAGGAGAGCCCACCACCTCCCGAGGAAGCCTCTTCCGCTGAGGAACCGCTCTAAATTCACAAACCCCTCCCCCTAAAATCACAGGATCCTCATTGCTGTCAGATGGCCATCTAGCCTCTGTTGAAAAACCTCCAAGGAAGGAGAGCCCACCACCTCCCAAGGTGGAAGCCTGTTCCACTGAGGAGCCGCTGTAAACTCACAAATACCTCCCCCTAAATTCACAGGATCTTCATAGCTGTCAGATGGCCATCTAGCCTGTGTTTCAAAGCCTCCAAGGAAGAAGAGCCCACCACCTCCCGAGGAAGCCTCTTCCGCTGAGGAACCGCTCTAAATTCACAAACCCCTCCCCCTAAATTCACAGGATCTTCATCACTGTCAGGTGGCCATCTAGCCTCTGCTGAAAAACCTCCAAGGAAGGAGAGCCCACCACCTCCCGAGGAGGAAGCCTGTTCCACTGAGGAACTGCTCTAAATTCACAAATGCCTCCCCCTAAATTCACAGGATCCTCATTGCTGTCAGATGGCCCTCTAGCCTCTGTTGAAAAACCTCCAAGGAAGGAGAGCCCACCACCTCCTGAGGAAGTCTGTTCCACTGAGGAACCCCTCTAACAGTCAGGAAGTTCTTTCTAATCATAGAATCCTAGAGTTGGAAGAGACCTCCAGGGTCATTTAGTCCAACCCACTGCGCAATGCAAGAAACTCACAAACACCTCCCCCTAAATTCACAGGACCTTCATTGCTATCAGATGGCCATCCAGCCTCTGCTGAAAAACCTCCATGGAAGGAGAGCCCACCACCTCCTGAGGAAGTCTGTTCCACTGAGGAACCCCTCTAACAGTCAGGACGTTCTTCCTAATCATAGAATCCTAGAGTTGGAAGGGACCTCCAGGGTCATCTAATCCAACCCACTGCGCAATGCAAGAAACTCACAAACACCTCCCCCTAAATTCACAGGATCTTCATCACTGTCAGATGGCTATCTAGCCTCTGTTTAAAAACCTCCAAGGAAGGAGAGCCCACCACCTCCCGAGGAGGAAGCCTGTTCCACTGAGGAACCGCTCTAAACTCACAAATCCCTCCCCCTAAATTCACAGGATCTGCATTGCTATCAGATGGCCGTCTAGCCTCTGTTGAAAACCCTCCAAGGAAGGAGAGCCCACCACCTCCTGAGGAAGTCTGTTCCACTGAGGAACTGCTCTAACAGTCAGGAAGTTCTTCCTAATCATAGAATCCTAGAGTTGGAAGGTACCTCCAGGGTCATCTAGTCCAACCCCCTGCGCAATGCAGGAAACTCACAAATACCTCTCCCATTGCTGTCAGAAGGCCATCTAGCCTAAAAACCTCCAAGGAAGTGCCCACCATTTCCCGAGGAGGAAGCCTGTTCCACTGAGGAATTGCTCTAACAGTCAGGAAGTTCTTCCTAATGTTCAGCTGGAACTCTTTTGATTTAATTTCAACCCACTGGTTCTGTTCTGACCTTCCGGGGCCACAGAAAACAATCCCACACCTTCCTCTAGATGACAGCCCTTCAAGGACTTGGAAGATGGTGACCAGATCACCTCTCAGCCCTGGAGATCAACTGCCCTGGAGAAAATGGCTGCTTTGGAGGGGGGACGATGACATCGCCCACCCCACTGAAGTGCCCCAACCCCCAGGAGCTCCAGACATCTGAAGAAGTGAGCAGAGACTCCTGAGAGTTCTTCCCCTGCAGCCGCACGTTTTTTTAGGCTTCCAGATGCCGCTGGGCTCTGGCTCTTTTCTATTGCATGAGATCTCCTGGTGACCCATCTTGGGGCTGTCTGGGCACAAGCAGTGAAATGTCACAGCTCCCCCCACCCCCGCAAAGTTCCCTCTAAGCTGCAGAGTTTTGTGAGCAAAAATTCTACTTTGTGAGCTCCTGACATTAAGGTTGAGCTGCTGCATCAATGCGTGTGCTCTGCGGCCCTCCTTCCTGAGCTAAGACAAAAATGTGTGAGCCGGAGGCTAAAAATCTGTCAGCTAACTCAGCTTAGAGGGGACACTGCTCCCCCGCCCCCCATCTGCTCTCTCAAAGGGCCCCTCAGAGGCCTCACCAGAAGAGGAGGCTGCAGCGGCCGCTGGGTGTGGTTCCCTTCTCAGCTCTTGGATTTGTCCAGGAAAGCCAGTTTGGTGTGGTGGTGAAGTGCGTGGACTCTTACCTGGGAGAACCAGGTTTGATTCCCCCCTCCTCCACTTGCACCTGCTGGAATGGCCTTGGGTCACCCAGAGCTCTCTTATCTGGGAGAACCGGGTTTGATTCCCCACTCCTCCACTTGCACCTGCTGGAATGGCCTTGGGTCACCCAGAGCTCTCTTATCTGGGAGAACCGGGTTTGATTCCCCACTCCTCCACTTGCAACTGCTGGAATGGCCTTGAGTCAGCCAGAGCTCTCTTATCTGGAAGAACCGGGTTTGATTCCCCACTCCTCCACTTGCAGCTGCTGGAATGGCCTTGGGTCACCCAGAGCTCTCTTATCTGGGAGAACCGGGTTTGATTCCCCCCTCCTCCACTTGCAACTGCTGGAATGGCCTTGAGTCAGCCAGAGCTCTCTTATCTGGAAGAACCGGGTTTGATTCCCCACTCCTCCACTTGCAGCTGCTGGAATGGCCTTGGGTCACCCATAGCTCTCTTATCTGGAAGAACCGGGTTTGATTCCCCACTCCTCCACTTGCAGCTGCTGGCATGGCCTTGGGTCAGCCAGAGCTCTCTATCTGGGAGAACCGGGTTTGATTCCCCACTCCTCCACTTGCACCTGCTGGAATGGCCTTGGGTCAGCCTGAGTTCTCTTATCTGGGAGAACGGAAGATTTGGTCACTTACCGTGAAGCTTCCTTCTCGGTGGACTGGCAGTGGGTCGGTCCGACTACAGGGTATAGGCTCCTCCTCCTCTTCACAGGGTCGGGTCTTCAAACGATCCGGAGGGGGGGAGTGGCCTATACCTCCCAGCTCCCGCCAGGTGTATCCAAGCCGCATCCCCTTAGGAATAAAAGTTCCACAACCTCCCCATTCACATACAGAGACAGATGAACGAGAAGAATCGTTTATTACACTTCAATACACCACCAAAATGGGAGATTGAAACAAAAACATTGCCAATACAGAAAAAAGCAATGTTGTTCAGGAGAGGAACAGACGAAGCTCCAGGATCCATCTCCAAAACCCAGGAAGCCGCTCAACCTCTAACAGGCGGGCCGGACCGACCCACTGCCAGTCCACTGAGAAGGAAGCTTCACGGTAAGTGACCAAATCTTCCATTCTCCGGTGGTCTGGACAGTGGGTTGGTCCGACTACTGGGATGTAACAAAGCTGAACATCCCCGGGCGGGACCGGCTTCCCTGTTTAGAGTGCATGCTGCAGCACACGCCTCCCAAAGGCCGCCTCCGCTGAAGCCCATTTATCCACCTTAGAGTGCCTGGTAAAGGTATGTACCGATTTCAAGGTGCTGCCTTACATACAGCTTCTAATGATGGGAAGGACTGATACACAGCTGATGTTGCCGCACCCCTCAGAGAATGAGCCGTGATCCCATCTGGAGGGGTCTGACCTTGGGCCTTGTAGGCTAGAACAATACATTCCCGTAGCCACCTGCTAAGGGAAGAAGTGGAAACCTGTCGTCCCTGTGATTTTTTACTGAACGAAACAAACAGGGAATCGGACTTTCTCCAATCTTTGGTACGCTCAATATAAAAACTAAGTGCCCTCCTAACATCTAGGCAGTGCAACTCCCTTTCCTTAGAAGACTGAGGATTGGGGCAAAGGTTCGGAAGAACCAACTCCTGGGACCTATGAAAAACGGAATTGACTTTGGGAATAAAAGATGGGTCTGGTCTCAGCACCACCTTTTCGTTATGGAAAACACAAAGTTCCTTGTCAACCGATAGGGCCCTCAATTCAGACACTCTCCGTGCCGTGGTGATGCCTACCAAAAAAAGTGTTTTGAGGGTTAATTCCTTGATCCCACAGGAAGCCAGAGGCTCAAAGGGACGCCCACACAAGGCCTGTAGGACTACATTCAATCTCCACAAGGGAAACCTGTGCACCTGTGGAGGTTTAAGAAGAGCAGCACCCCTCAAAAACCTTTTAATATGCGGATGTGCTGACAAGGTCTTACGCCCCCGCACCCCTTGTATGGACGATATGGCAGCCACCTGCCTTCGCAGTGTGCTAGTGGAAAGCCCCTTGTCTGCCCCTTCCTGCAGAAAACCAAGAATACCTTTAACCTTTACCGACATCGGGTCCCACCCTCGTTGGGTCAACCATGAGGAGAAGACCTTCCAGGTGGTATTATACACCCTATTCGTGGAGCACTTACGCGATGCCAACATAGTGTCCACCACCCTCTTGCTATAACCTAGCTCCTCGAGCTGCAACCGCTCAACCTCCAGGCTGTCAACTGTAATAGGTCTGGTTGAGGGTGAGACATGTTGCCCTGAGTCAGAAGGTCGTCCCTCCTCGGCAGGCGCCAAGGAGGCTGAATCGACAACCTCAGAAGCTCCTGGAACCACGACCGTCTCGGCCAGAAAGGAGCCACTAGCACCATTTCTGCTCTTAGCTCCACCACCCTCTGAATCACCCTGGGTAAAAGAGGAAGGGGCGGGAAGGCATACAGAAGTCCCGCTGGCCACTCGGCGCTGAGAGCGTTGGTGTTTTCTGCTCTTTGCAAAGAACCTGTCCACCTGACAATTTTCTGCCGTGGCAAACAAGTCCACCGTCACCGGGCCGTACCTGCCCTCTATCAACCTGAAGGTGTCTCTGTGCAACATCCATTCCGTCTGGTCCAGCCAGCATCTGCTGAGCCAGTCTGCCAATAGATTGTCCTTTCCAGGAACATGCACTGCCTTGATCGATAGGAGATTGGTCTCCGCCCACTCGAAGAGAACCTTCGCCTCGGCATGGAGAGATTTCACCTTGGTTCCTCCCTGCCGATTTACGTACGCCTTGGCTGTCGAATTGTCCGTTTTTACCAGGACATGACGACCCCTCAGGACTGCCTGCAAACCCTGCAATCCTAGCTGAATCGCTCTGAGCTCCAGGAAGTTGATACTCCGCTTCGCCTCGTGGGGTTCCCATTGACCCTGGGTCATTTGATCCTGTGAGTGAGCCCCCCAACCCCATAGGCTGGCGTCTGTGGTCATACAAACCCTCTGGGGCTCGCGTAGCGGATGACCTGGGCGGAAAAGATCCGGATCCAGCCACCACTGTAACTGGGATTTCACTTCCAGTGGCAATGTCACCAGTTTGGGGATTTTGTTCCCTATAACCTCCTGGAACGGGCAGAGGAAAAACTGCAGGGGGCGAGTGTGGAACCTGGCCCAGGAGAGTAGGTCCTGAAAGGAGACCATCATCCCTAACAACTGCGCTAACATCATAACCGACACCCTGCGGTGTTGAAGAATCCCCTGTAACAGGAGACAGAACTTCTCCCATCTTTCCAGGGTTACGAAGACTCTGTCCACAGTTGTATCTATCTCCACCCGCAGATGCACTAGCCTCTGAGAGGGAAGAAGATTGCTCTTCTCCAGATTCACCACAAAGCCGTGACCGCGCAACATGGTGCACAGGTCCAACATGGAGCACAGGTCCATCAGTGGCTATTAGCCACAGTGTATGGAGCACAGGTCCACCAGTGGCTATTAGCCACAGTGTATGTGTGTATATAACATTTTTTGCCACTGTGTGACACAGAGTGTTGGACTTGATGGGCCGTTGGCCTGATCCAACATGGCTTCTCTTATGTTCTTATGTTCTTATGGTCACTGTCCGGTGAATGCCCTTCTGGCATTGTTGGTATGACCCCCCCTTCACCGGAATGTCGTCCAGGTAAGGGAACAGGGCCACGCCCTGTAGTCTCAGCTCCGCCACCAGGGTCACCAGGACTTTTGTAAAGACCCGGGGGGAAGACTTCAGGCCGAACGGTAAGGCCTGATACTGGAAATGTTTCCCCCCGTAGGAGAAACGGAGAAACTTTCTGTGTGATTCCCGAATGGGAACATGTAAGTAGGCCTCTGATAGATCCAAGGAAGCCAGAAAATCCTGAGGCTGAATGGCTAGCAACACTGACCGGAGGGTCTCCATCTTGAAACGCTTTGTCAGAACAAACTTGTTGAGCCATTTCAGATCCAGGATGGTTCTGAACTCCCCGTTCTTTTTGGAACTAAAAATATTATCGAATAAACTCCTAAACCCTGTTGTGGTGCTGGAATGGGTTCCACTGCTCCTATATCCACCAGGTGTTGAATGGCCGCCAGCATTGCTTTGTGAGCAACCAAATCTCTTTTTCGGGGAACCCAACGAAAGTGGTTGGGAGGGGGGGGGAGTGGAAATCTATGGCATAGCCCTGTTCCACTACCTCTAGAACCCATTTGTCCTGAATCGACTGGTTCAATGTGCCTGCAAACAAGGAGAGGCGACCCCCTATTTTTCCTGTCATCTGGTGAGGGGCATAGTCATTGAGATCCCCCTTTTTTGGAAGAAGGTTTGGAACTCTGGTCTGACTTCCCAGAGTAATAGGGCTTGGCATCACGCCCTTTCGGTTGCCACTTTCCTCTGAAGGAACAAAAGGGACCTGATCTGGATGGCTTTTTGGAATCTCAAAAGGAAGGAAAAGGCTTCCTCTGTTTTGTTTCTTTACCCTTGGAGGGTAGGACTTTCTTTTTATCCTTGTTTTCAATGAGAAACCTATCTAGACCCTCCTCGAACAACAAGGATCCTTTAAATGGTACTGCTGCAACCCTGGCCTGGGCTGTAGCATCGACCTCCCAATTACGCAGCCAAATGTTGCGTCTAGCCGCTACGCCACAAGCCATGGCTCTGGCCGCTAGTTGCATGGTGTCCAAAGAACTGTCTGCCACAAAGGCAGCAGAGAGAGCAATCTTTTTAAGCTCATCCTTGAACTCCTTGGGAGCGCCACTATCCACTGATGCCAGGTTATTGGACCACGTACACATTGCTCTAGAGAACAGTGAGGATGTTGTGGCTGCTTTGATAGCCCATGATGTCGCTTCAAACTCTTTGTGTAAAGCCTGCTCAATCCTCCTATCACATGGATCCCTGGGTAAGCCATCTGCATCCATGGGTAGGACCGAATTGGAGATCAGACTAGTCACAGGATCATCCACCGTTGGCAATTTTAGCCTCTTAGTGGCCTGTGGAATAAGGGAATAGAGTTTAGGGATGACCTGTTGGTTGGCCTTAGGTTTAGCTGGCTGTTCCCACTCCGCCTTAACCAGAGCAAAAAAGGCCGCCAGTAAGGGAACCCCCGTCTGAGCACTGCTCAGCTTTGGCATCATTTCCCCTGAGCCTGTGGGAAGGTCAGGATCCAGCTCCTCATTCTCCTTAGGTGTGGCCACAAAGTTAAGGGTCCTCAAAACCTTGGGGAGCAACTTGGAGTAGTATTCAAGGGGGAAAAGTCTAGACTGCACAGTGTCCGGTTTTTCCTCCTCCTCATCTGATAGCTCGCCTTCCTCCTTATCAGACTGTTGATCAGAGTCCTCTGACTCTTCAGCCGAACTCAGGAGAGGAGAATCCAGGCCTAGGTGAGCCTTGCCCTTAGACCACTAGGGCTGGGGTCTCTGGCCCTTTTCCTTCCCTCTTGCCTTTTTTGCTTCATAAGAGGAGAAGGGGAGTCCTGTCGCTGACTGAGGTCCTGCCCCAACTCCTTCAACATCTCCCTTTTTAGCCATTGCAACAGGTTTGTCTTGGCATCCTCCCCTGTAAGATCGGGATTCTGAGCCTCTTGTTGAGGTGACAGGGCTCCTGATAGTAGAGGCAAGTCAAATTCGCTTGGGGAGTTGCTTTGGGAACTAGCCGCCATTTTGCTGCACACCAGATCCCTATAAGGGAAGTGAGAGAAAAGACACTAGCAAAAAGGGTGGGAAAAAACTCAAACTGGAGGGCAGAGTTTTAAGCTTCGCCCTCTGGCTGATCTAGCAGCACCTTCCAGGCCAAAACTCCTTAGAGTTGCCCATATCCAAGGTCTCCCGGTCTGTCCAGCATACAGAGCTAAGCAGTCCAGGGTACAGACATGCAATCAGCCTGCAGGAGAAAGGAACCCTTTCCCAGGCTCTAGATCGCCCACGCAGGTCCTCCCCGCCGCGGGACGACTTACCGCGTTAATACTGAACCACCGCCTTTCTCCTCCGCTCCGTTCCACTCGCGTCTGGGTGGAAACGGGGCTTCACAGGGCCTCTCTATGGAAGTTTGCCTTAGACGCCCTCCGCATCGCCGCAGGGTCTACTCTTGACTAGCCTTGCGCGTTCGCCCGTCTGCCGGGTTTGTTGGGGCGAACCCTTACGCTCCCAGCCTCCAGAGTTTAAAAACAGAAATTTTCTTTTCCGGATCTTCTGCGCTTCTTCAGGAGCGCTAGAGAAGAACCCGTCCTGCTCATGCAGGGCCTGGAAAAACTGGCGGGAGCTGGGAGGTATAGGCCACTCCCCCCCTCCGGATCGTTTGAAGACCCGACCCTGTGAAGAGGAGGAGGAGCCTATACCCTGTAGTTGGACCGACCCACTGTCCAGACCACCGGAGAACCAACTTTGAATCCCCACTCCTCCACTTGCAGTTGTCCATGAAAGGGCAGCTGCTGTGAGAGCCCTCTCAGCCCCACCCACCTCACAGGGTGTCTGTTGTGGCGGAAGATGATAAAGGATATGATGAGCCACCCTGATTCAGAGAAAAGGGCGGGGTATAAATCTTCGGTCATCTTCTTCTCTGTTGTGGGGGAAGGGAGAGGAGATTGTGGGCTGCTCTGAGACTCTCTGAGTGGAGGGCGGGATATATATCCAATATCTTCTTCTTCATTGGCTATGAAGGCAAGCGCATGTATTTTGAGAGATGCTTCTTCTCCGTGCTCCTTTCTCTTGCAGCTGAGAGCTGGGACCCCCTCCCCATTTCCCCAGCCTTATCCACATGAAGGCTCAGGATGCTGCTGGGGGGTGGGGGGTGGGGTGCGGAGCGGCCTTCCCACCCTCCCAAGGAAGCCAAGCCAGAGACAGTTCCAGTCAATAACATTCTTTAATTCAATCAGTTAAAGAAGGTGCTGCATCTATAAACTTTTATTATGGAAAAAAATTGCAATTAACACATGCTTATTACACCCCGCCGGGAGAGTGGCACTTGGGGGGAGGGGCAGTGCCGAGGGCTGACCGAGAAGGTGTCTGGGGGGCGGGGGGGGGGGGCTGGAGGAGCTGGCTCAGGCCGTGGAAGGGAGGCTGGTTTTGTGGAGGGAGCCCGCATTCTGCCGGGCAGGCCTTGGCTCTCCTCTTGGCCGAGGGAGCCCCACCTGGAGGCGGCTTGATTGCCCTCTCCGTCAGCAGGGTCTGCGTCAGGGGCGACCACTTGCTCTTCCTGTCTCGCTTTCCCGCTGGTGGCAGCAAAGACATCCGTTTAAGGCACTTCCCTTAATTTGGCTGCAGGGAGCGGGGGGGGGGGGGGGGAATGAGTTCTTGGCTTTCCCTTGGTTTCAGAACCAAGCTGGTACCTTTGCCAAGAGCAAAAGGAGCGGGCGTGGAGGGGGGGAGGAGCTGGGTGCCAGCAGGCCCTTGGGGCTGGGGCCGGGGGTGGCCCGCCTGCCAGGGGCACTGCCCAACAGAGCTGCCACAGGTGAGGCTCTGGGCCAGGACGATCCTGCAGACCTTCAGGGGCAATCCCGGGAAGGGAAAGGGTCCATCTCTGGGAGGGTCTCGGAGGCCCAAGAGGAGGGAGACCAGGCTGACGTCCCCCTCAGTGGCCCACAGGCTCTGCCAGCTCTCAGCCTCTCTCTCTCTCTGGCTTCCTCTGCAAGGGCAAGGGGGCTCTCTGGGAGGCCTTCCCTTTCGCCCCACTGGCGTGGCACTGGGGAGGGGGCCACGCAAACCACGCCAGCTCCGTTCACATCCCCAGATCACACCTGCTTGCAGTGAAAAGGCCCTGCAAGCTTTAGAACCCCACAGAAGGCCAGAGAACTCCTGCTCTGGGATGGCTTGGGGGCTCTGCTCACAGCCCACACAAGGGACAGCGGCTTAGTCGCCTTCCCAGTCTGGGGGAGAGTGGTCCCCCCCATGTTTTAAGAGGGAAAGGGGCCCTGAGCCCTCCTCCTGCCTACTCCCTCCCCCCTCACTGGCTCCCTTGGAGCCTGGTGAGACTGCTGGGAGCCAGGGAGGTCCAAGGCAGGCAGCCCTGGGCACGCCAGGCGCTCGTGTGCTGGCCCCGTACCAGGGAGGTGCCCAGCCCCAAATGAAGCGGAAGGAGGCACTGAAATGTCGTCTTTGCTGCGGAGACATGACCTTATAGGCACTTTGCAACTGGACCAAAGGGAGGGGGGGTGCACAGGAGGGAAGGGGCGTGAGTCTCTTCCAGGTGTCTCTGAGCAGCTCCTCCGAAAAGCAGGGGAGGGGGGCAAAAAGGACACGGGCTCCCCCATCGCCCACCAAAACAGACACACGCATGTACACACACCCACGCACACGCACACCCACGCAATCGTGACCTGGGAGCCCTCGGCACTCCCCCCCCCCAGCTGGGCTTCCATCTCTGCTCTGGGGAAGGAACTTGGGGGGGGGATTTGGGGGGGGAGGGACAGAGGGGGGGAGGGAGGGAGAAGGAAGCCGATGGTTTTTTTTCTTTTCTTTTTTTTGAAATATATGTAGTTTTTTTTTAAGTTTTTAAAAAACATTTTAAAACTTTTTTTTTCTCTTTTCATTTTAAATTCACATAACACGATAAGCCATTCCAATGGAGAAAGCCGAAGAACGTTCAGGCAAAAAAATGATAAAAACAGTTTGGATTTTTCCTTTCTTTTTTTTTTGTCCTTTTTTCTTTTTTTGTTGTGAAGCAATATTGACAGTTATAACATATGGCTACCTGCGTTCTGCTAGACACAGAGGAAACCTCAGAAGGAACAAAACAGACAAAGAGCTACCCTTTATTTTCAAATGCGGGGGGGGGGTACGGGGGGAGGGAGGGAGGGAGGGGGGAGAATCGATGGGACAAACAGACCCCAAAGACACAAAGGGAGTGGGGGAGAGGGCAGGAGGAGGCGAGGGGTGGGGTGGGGGGAGAGGGGGAGGAGGAGAAAAAGCACACCAAATTCCATTAGTACTATATATATATATATATACTGTACTGTACTCATATATATACTGCGTTTCTTAACCAAAGAAGAAACTTGTTCGAAGGGGCAGGGTGGGCCTGCAATCCAGGAAGGAGCAGGTTCATGGAGTTCCCAGTTTTGCAGCCGAGCCAGAGAAGCTGGTTTGGGGTTGGGGGGAGAAGCAGAAAAGGGAGGGAAGGGGAGCCCAGCTGCCGGAGGAATGACAGGAACCCTCCACGGCTGTTCTCGAGGGAGGGAGGGAAGGCGGGAGAAAGTCAGGCTAGAGGCTCCCTGCAGCCCACAGGGGGCTCCTACTAGCCCGAGAGCTGGATGTCAAGCCAAGAGGGACCTGCCCCCCACACTATGTCTATGGGGCGGCTGGCTTGGAGCCCTGCTAGGGCAACTCAGTCGAGTCCCTCTGGCCCCTCCTTCTCTGGTCCCACAGATAGTCTGTGGCCTTCCCGTAATCCTAACCGAGCCTCACCTTGGAAAGAGGTGGAAGGGGCCAAGAGTGGGGGCTTCCTCCAGTCTCCTCAGGGCTGCCAGCCCATGGGGCCAAGCTCCACCAAGCGAAACCAGGGATCAAAAGGGAAGGGTAGGACTTCCTGTAGCTGCTTCCTGGCCAAGGACGTGGCCCACCTGATCCGGGAAGAGATGGGCTTGCAAAGGCACTATGATGTCCGCTGGCCAGCGAAGCTCTGGGGGAGGAAGGCAGGGTCCTTCCCCTCAGCCCCTCCCCAAAAGGGGAATTCTGGGATTCCTCCGCTCTCTCCCCCACCCCCAGCCCACTCCGCAGTCAGGCCAAGGGAGGGAGAGGGCGAGGCAAGCAGGGGCTGCAGCCACGCGGGAGGGGGAGGCACTGGGTGGGCAGGGAAGGGGGTGCTGGTGAGATTACAAGTTGGCATCTCTTGCCACCGAGAGGCCCTTGAGAGACAGGGGGAAGGGAGGGGGTGTCCGAGTGAAGCCCGAAGCCCACCCAAAGGCAAGACCCTTTTGCTGGGCACGCGTTGGGGGAAGGTGGAGCTGGAGAAGGGAGCAGGGAAAGGGGTGGTGGTGGTGGGAGGGCGGGGAAGAGGCGGAAGGAGCTGGAGCTCGGGGCCCTGTCCAGGGTGGCCCCGCTCCCAGGGGAGCCTCTTCCCGTCCCTGTGGCAACCTCACCCCCACCTGTCTGGTTCGGCGACCTGGGAAGACCCACGAGGAGCTGCCAAAAGCTGCTGGTGCAAGTTGACTGCGAGGCCCGCTGCTGCCCCGTCCCGCTAAACATAACGAAGGGATAATGCGCGTTTCCTAAAATGTGCTTTATGATAACAATTAATTGGTTCATAAACTATGTATAATAGAGATTTTAATGTACTTTATATTGTAAGAAGCACCAGGTTTTGTGTTTTTTAATTTTCTCCTTTTATGATTTTTTAGGCTTTTTTTTTTTTTGCTGCTTGTCGTTTTTTTTTCTTTAGCTAAAATGTTGTCGTTTTTCTTCCATATTTTGAACCTGATACAGTCTGTGGGTTTTTTTTGTTTTTTCTTACAATGCATGTGAAAAACTTTTGCCTTCAGCCCTCCCTTAAAATGACAAAACTAATGAGGGGAAAAGGGGTGGGGGAACCAAACTCCAATCATTAGCAACTTAAAAAAATAAAAACAAACAAGAACAAAAGGAAAAAATAAACAATTGAAAAAATAAACAGAATTTTCCCCATACTTACAAAGGTTGGGTTTTCTTTTGTCCCTACTTATTTAGAGTCCCTGGGAACAAAGGACTTTGCAACAAAAATAGATTTTTTTTCTCTTCTTCTTTAACAATCTTTAACATACAAAGATATTAAAACTATGCACTCCATTGCACTTGGCTCAATGCAAACAAAATTGGTTCTTTTAAAACCCCTAATATATATTTTGCATTTTTCTTTTCTTTTTTAAAAAACCCTCCCCCTTACAAAAACACAGGCTCCTGTGTTTTCTCCTTTCTGCTGCCCGCACCTTCCAGCTACCCTCAGTTTGAAAAGCCCTCTGGGTCACCCCGTCCGAATCCGTGCTTTGTGAGTGCAGCCTCTTGCTCCTCTTGAGCTGCGCTGGCCGGTAGATGGCCCTGGCGGCTGCCCCCCCGGCCACATGCCAGCAGACGCCAAGAGTTTAGCGCCAGTGCCATCATTGTCAGGGGCCCGAGCCCCCCCCGCCCCAGATTTAGACAACAGTCTCTCCTTCCAGCCCTCCCGTTTCTAAGTGCTGTGCATTTGAGTTCTCCTGTCTCTCAATGCCTGCGAGCCCATGGTTCGGAAATCGAAAGGCACGCCTCTACCTCTCCCCAAGTTCCCGAAATAGGAAATCTAGTCTGAGCATTACCGGTAGTGAAATTCAGAAGGCTAGATGATTTCAAAATATGAGAGCAAATTATTCGACTGACGGAGGGAGTGTTGACTCTCGAAAGTTCATACCCCGAAAATTGTGGTCTCTTAAGGTGCTTCGGGACATGAATGAAACTCTTGTGCTTCAGACGAACACGGCTCCCCTCTGAAATTGTTGGGACTAACTCATTCGCTTTGCAATAATTTAATAGACTACCTTGGCTGAATGCATATTAATAACTGAAAAGATATTGACTGAAGTGACTTTCGGCCTTTCATAGTTTGGAGCATCCCCCCCAAATTTGGGCTCCCCTCCGTTTCCCCACATATTTTTGGCCTCCAAAATTGTCAAGCAAAGAGAGATTTGGACACAGTGCTCAAAGATGGTGTGTTTGGGGGGGCATCAGTCTGGGAATGCTCCACTCCAGAAAACCAAGACCCATTCCTCGCTAGCAGTAGCCCATCACCCCCGGGCTTTTGCTTTCCTCGGATCAAGCGATCCATTCATTCCCCACCAGTTGCTGCACAGGCGCATTTCGGTCTGCGGCGCCCTCCAATTTCCCTCGCACCTTCCTGCTCTCTCTGTCTCTTTTTTAAAAAGGTGTGGAAGCTGCAAGGGAAACTGAAGGGAGTCACAAGTCAAACTGCCACCGCTCAGCAACTGGTGGGGAATTGATCCCTTGATCCGAGGGAAGCAGAAGCCCAGGGGCGGAGCGACTGCTAGTGAGGGATGGGTCCAAATGGGCCAGTCCCCCAGGGCTGCAGGGTGCCTGTCATGGACTGGCACTGCCCGAATGTAACTCCAGGTCTCAACAGCGGGGGCACATGGCAACCCTGTCCCCAGCTACCAAGCCAGACTGCACTGGAAGGAGGGGAGAAGTGGGCTCCTGAAAAGCTCCCGGTCAGGATTTGCTCCTGTTGCCGCTGCTGCAGAGAAGGGGCTCCTGAACTCCTCACAAAGCGGACTTGGCTCTTCTGAGCCAGAGACACCAGAGGCCTTGGCAGGGGGCGGGGGGAGGAAGCGGCTGCAGGGGCAGGCCTGGGAGGACAGAGGCCCCAGGCAGCTTTGTGGTTCTAGCCCTTGGGGGTGGCTGGGCCCCTGGGAGAAGGACTCCCCCCATGGCAGTAAGAGCAGGGGCAGAGGGGGGTTGTTCTGCACGAGCAGGGCGGGGGGCAGCGCTGGCAGAGGGACAGGGCAGGTCTGCAGCCCTCAGGATTCCCTACTCTTGACCCTGTTTCTCCATTTGGAACTGGAAAATCATTGCACTTGGACAGGGATGCAGGTTCCTGGCCCTGAATTGCTCTGCTAGCTGGCGGGTGCATCTCCAGGGAATCGGGGGAGAACAGCTGAAGGAGGGAGGGGCTCTGGGGAGGCGGGATGGGGGGCAGGTGGGCAAAGGCCCCGGCCCTGTACAGACCACACTGCCCCTCCACCCCCGCCAGTCCTCTCCCCCCTCCACCCCTCCCCAGTGCAGATCTTGGCCTTTTGTCCTACACCTACGGTGAGGAGTCATCCCAAAAATCCCCGCTTAGAGAGACCATGGGATAGACTTGTGTTAGCCCCAAAGAATCAGGGGAAAGAACCCCGATGCTCCAAGAGGGGTGAGGAAAACGAACCCCTTTGGAAAAGAGAGCATGAGGGTCTTCTCCAGTGTGCAAGGAAGAGAAGAGCATTCGCTCTCCTCACTGCCGGAGTTGTAGTTCAACCTAGAAAGGGAAAGGAGAAAGCAAGCAGGGCTAGTTGTGGGACTCCTTCAGGGGTGTGCGTGTGTGTAATGTACAGCTAGTCATGCCGAACTCTTTCATCTACCAGTCAGAACAGCCTTCACTATCTCAAACTACAAAATTCGTTTCTCTTTTTTGTGCTGAAGTTTGCAGAGTGCGTTTCATGCTTACTGAACTTTAGGGATTTTTTTTGTTGTTGTTTTTGCTTTTTTGTCTTTCCCTTCTATATAACTTTTTGTTCGCTGTTGACACCTGTATGTATAGGAAACCAACGGAAATGCTACAACTAAAGGCGAGAAAAAAAATATAAAGCAGAGAAAAGGGATCAGGAAAAGCGTCAAAACAGTCAACGACAAGACACCGAAAACCTCAAAAGGGAATGACTGGCAGTCGGGGGTAAGGAACGCAGCCCTCCCAGGCCAAAGCGGGCACGAAACTGTGCAGAAGCGGGCATCTCCGCAGAGGGAGCATTTTACAAGCTCTGCTCTGGACTGGGGAGATCGGATGCTGTTTCGAGAAGAGCCTCCTCCGCAGGGCTTCTCTCCGTCACGACGGTCACCTGCTAGGAGTGGCTGGCCCATAACTGCGATGTCATACTTTTTGATTTCCAGGCTGCAGGAAAAAAATCCTCCCAGAAGGAGTCCCAGCAAGGCAGCCCCGCCCACCCCGCCCTGTCTCCTGGGGTCACCCGTGGCATGCTCCGGGGCTCCTGCGCCCTGATCGCCTCTGAGCTTTTCCTAAATATGGAGAACAAGCTGTATTCCCCCACCGTGTGGATGGGAAGGGGCATATTTCTCACCCTCTCTGCCCACATCTGTTGCCATCCCCTCCTGAAGCCTTTCCACACCCTCAATGCACACACCAATGGGCTTCCTGCCACTTTAAGACTACCATTCCCCCCCAAAAAAGCTGTCAAAAGCCATCCAGGAATGGGATGTAAGTGGCAAGCGCAAGGGAACTCCCCCCCCCCACACACAGGAGCAGCCCAGGAATCACCAAGTGCCACACGATATCCAACCCCTCTGTGCGTGGCCCAGAGAGTTCTCAAACGTTCCTCTCTCTATCAAAGATTTCAGGTTTTCACGGCTGGTAACATCATTAGGGTTTGTAGAAAATTTCGGGATCAAGTGCCGTGTTCTACTGGAGAAAGTTCAAAAAAGAGTTCCTCTCTCTTCTCGCAGCCCCTTCTGACCCCTTTTTACCCCCTGCACAGGAGTTCCTGCACACGGATCCTTTGACCCCAAGGGTCGGGAGGGGCTGCAGGAAGACTCCTGTGCAGGGAGGGTTAAAGACCAGGAGCGAAGAGACTCAGCTCCGGGCTTGCTGTGGGTCAGAGAAGGGAGACCTGGCCCCCAGCTTTGACGCAGCTAAAAGAGGGGGGTTTAACGGAGAAGGTGGCTAGGCTTGGGTGGCTGTTTGCTGCGAAGACTGACCACATTCTTTTCTGTCCAACCATTTCAGATTTGGAACGTGCACACCCCACCGGATCAGTTTCTAAAACCTCTTCTGGGGCCCAGACAGGCGACAGGTAGGACCAGTTTGTCCTGCTGGCAGCAGACGTCCAGCTTGGCCAGGGATTTTTTAATAGCAGCCGAGTGATCAAGAAGCATAACCCTCCCTGAGCGTCCAGAGGGCAGGGACTCCCCCTCCCCGAAGCTTTCAAGCGAGCTCTGGAAGACGGGCAGCGGCGCCAACGGCCGGGCCCAGCCAACTGGAGGACTGAGGCCAGTTGACGCCGACACGCTTCCTTCCCCCGCGAGGAACACAGAGCCATCCCTTTTGTTGTTTCAACTGGGGCCACAGCAGCCTGGCCAGAGAGATCATAGAGAATCGTAACAGCATTACGTGACGTGACGTCGGTGCGAGTTGCTGGGAGCCCACGGGGCGCTGAATCCGACACAACGGCCGAATCTGTGCTTGGAGCGGGGAGGTCCGGGGCGATGACCTTTCTGAAGCTTCTTATCCACTGCCTGGGCCTCCCGACGGCTCTGACGTTTCCTTCGAGAGGAGCAGCTCCATGAAGAGATGGGTTGAGGACTGAAGATTCTGACTCTTGGGGCTTGAGTGAAAAACTATTATTATTATTATCATCATCATTACTTGTATTATTTTTCTTCGCTTGAAGATCCCGTCAGAGGAACCAAGACTGGAGAAGAGGAAGATACAAAAAGAGGGAGGCAGAATTACAACAGAGCATTCTCACGTTCTTCCTTTTCTTCCTGGGGTGAGGGCAAAATACCGATCCTTGCTGAGCTGGCCCTCTGCGACATTTGCTCTCTTTTGACCACCTCCCACCTTCTCCCTCCCACTGGCCAGCTCAGCATCCCACCCGTGGCCCCTCCTTCCCCTGGGGGCCTACTGACGTCTCTCAAACCAGGGGCTGTGTTGCAAAGAGCAACCCCCCCTCAAAGAGCACAGGGGTACAAAGCATCGCTTATTGCAGTTCACACTTTTAGGGAAATATTTTAGAACGCCAGGATATTTTAGACACCCCTTGCCCCGAGGTGTCAGGAGACACAAGCTCTGTGGTTCGTCATCACACTTCATATCCCACACCCCTCCCCACAGCCCATGTCAGGACATGGCAGGGGAGGGACAGAGCTGGAGTGGAGATGGCTGAGCTGAGTAGTAGTCCCTCCCTCCCCACCCACCATGACCTCTTCCCGCCCTCCTTCCTCCAAAGGCGCACCCGTAGCTGCCCCTCTCTTTCCAACAACCCCACATGGGAGGTCCAGCTGAGAGAGTGCCTGGCCTGTGAGCTTTGAGGGCTGAGCAGGGATTTGAACCCAGGTCTCCCCAGTCACTGTCCTCTCTCACTCTGGATTTGGGCTTCCCGGCACTGCTTCCCTTGAGGATCTACATCTGACACCCGATCCACTCGGTCCCTCGTCCTGTTCCCATCTGGCTTCTCCTCTTTCCTACGACCGGCTCTGTCTGTATTCACCGAGGACACGCTGATCAGGGCAGGTCGACTGGCCTGTGCCACAAACGGAACACGAACTCGGGCCAAGTCAGCCAGGCTCAGCTCACTCCACGAACAGAACCTCTGTGTCTGGATTCTAAGCAGAAGTTCAAAATACGTTCTGATCTGGAAAGGCAGGGGGCAGCTGGAGGCAATATCCCCCCTGGCAGGACCAAAGGAGGCGGGCAAAGGAGCACAATGTGGAAGGAGCGGTCCTCTGCAAGACGGGCAGAAAGCTGGAGGGGGGGGGCGGGATTGAGTTGGGAAAGTGCAGGCCCCGGGAATGGCCACCAGGAGGTGCTCTGCCACCGCTGTTGGGAAGGAAGTTCTCCTTGCTGCCCTTTCGGTGCCTCCTCCGTCAAACCCTCTCCCCTACGAGTCCGGCCCTGCAGCACATGGCTGCGTCCTGGGGCAACACTGGCCTTTTCACGCCTGCGCTAGGCACAGCTTCATGGGCCGGGAGGCACCTGACGGAAATCCCACCAGCCTCTTGGGCACCAACAGACTTTGCTGTGCTTCCCAGGCTGAGAGGCCGGCTTTGCTTCCTCCGTGGCGTTCCCTCCCCCTAGCCAAGAGCAGGACCCAGGCTTGCCGGCTCCCAGCGGTGCGACTCCTTCCATAACAGCAGCACTCCTGCCCTTAGCTCTTGCCCTGCTCCCAGCACTGAAGGGATTGCTTCCAACCCAGAAAATGAGCCCCACACAAGGGCAAACTAACTTTGCTTGGCCTGGACGTGCCCATTTTACAGAAGGAGCTCTGAGACTGAACACAGGCGATGCAAGGCCTATAAACGGGGGCCGGCCCTGCAGTAACTTGTCCAAGCTCGAACCTGCACTTTGCCCCCCTCTTCGGGCTCCTCACAAAACCCTCCAGCTTTCCTGGCTTCAGGCTTCCCTGCTCCCTTCCAAGCCGCGTTTCATGTTTTTCTTTTCTCTTGTGCGATTTGCTCCACACGGCTCTTGCGACTTGGCCAATCCATGTTCCTTTCATAAAACAGCCTGCCAGCTCTTACGCCCAAGTGAACCCGTGCCAGCCAATCAGACGGGCGTCCATTACTCATTGTCACGGCCACAGCCAATCCAGTGCAACTTTATACCTAGTCCAAAGCCTCCAACTGGTCGGGGTGTGAGGTGATGCTTTGCCTCCTCAGCCAATCGCAAGGCACTGGCCAAATGACAGCAGCAGAGACAAAACTAGCATCTTTGGGAGGGTGGGGGGGGGGGGACATACAAATTAAGGATTTGGAAACAATCAATCAAACATAATACAACAACAGGACGGCACTTCTTGGGTACCCCTGCTCTGCGATTGGCTGGAACTGGAAACTAGGCATCTGGGAACCCAATCGGAATGCTGTGTCTGAGCAAGGAGCCAGTCAGGAGTTGTCTCTCCACTATGACAACATCCACTTGGCAGGGAGGAATCAATCCCCCTCCAGCTGTCCCATCATGCACCTCAGATTGCAGATGCCTCCAGCAAGCCCCCGCTCCTCACTCTCGTCGCCTGCCTGTGCGGCGGCCACTGACCTTGCTTCAGCCACCGTGGAGTGGCCCCAGGCGGCGTCTGCACAGGGAATGGAGCAACTCCGACAGTGCCTTGGCAGGGAGCGTGGCTGTCATGCTGGGGTCTGGAGCGGGTGGAAGCAAACCTCGCTGCTCTCGGCTCAGGGCAGACCCTGCTGCACGCTCTTTCCCCGTGCCTCCCATGCTGGATTGGGCCAACTGCCCTTTCAGGCTCTTTGCACTTGACTGCTAGGGTCATGGGCCAGCCGGACGGAGTAGCCCGCCTTTCAGCCCCAAGCATGGCCACGCGTTACCTCCCACCAAGAGTTCCCTTCCCCAAGGCTGAGCGATGCATCCCGGCAGCTGAAAGCAGGGAGGCAACCGAGGTGATGGCTGGCCTTCTGGGGGTGCTGAATTGGGCGGCCCGAGGGACTCGGTGACATTAGCAGTGCAGGGGTGGGTATGCCAGAAATCAGCCTTGCCTGGGGGGCCAGACTGTCTACGGCTGGCCTTGGCTAAAAGGTCACTTGGGAGTGACTCCACCTCACTCAAAACTTTGGAAGAATCCTGAGGGAAGTCAGAGACATTTCCCCAGTGAAATTTCTCTGAGATTCATTTGGAATACTGTATACAATTCTGGACACCGCACCTCAAAAAGGATATTATAGCACTGGAAAAAGTGCAGGAAAGGGCAACTAGAAGGATTAAAGGGTTGGAACACTTTCCCTACAAAGAAAGGTTAAAACGCTTGGGGCTCTTTAGCTCGGAGAAACGTCGACTGCGGGGTGACATGAGAGAGGTTTACAAGATAATGCATGGGATGGAGAAAGTAGAGAAAGAAGTCCTTTTCTCCCTGTCTCACAATACAAGAACTCATGGGCATTCAATGAAATTGCTGAGCAGTCGGGTTAGAATGCATAAAAGGAAGTCCTTCTTCACCCAAAGGGTGATTAACGTGTGGAATTCACTGCCACAGGAGACGGTGGCACCTATAAACATAGACAGCTATAAGAGGGGATTGGATAAGCATATGGAGCAGAGGTCCATCAGTGACTATTAGCCACAGTGTATTGTTGGAACTGTCTGGGGCAGTGATGCTCTATATTCTTGGTGCTTGGTGGGGGGCACAGTGGGAGGACTTCTAGAGTCCTTGACCCACTGATGGACCTCCTGATGGCACCTGGTTTTTTGGCCACTGTAACACAGAGTGTTGGACTGGATGGGCCACTGGCCTGATACAACATGGCTTCTCTTGTGTTCTTATGTTTGGGGCAGAGATGCTCTGTATCCTGGATGCTTGGGAGGGACACAATGGGAGGGCTTCTAGTGTCCTGGCTCCACTGGTGGACCTCCTGATGGCGCCTGTCTTTTGGCCACTGTGACACAGAGTGCTGGACTGGATGGGCCATTGACTTGATCCAACAAGGCTTCTGTTATGTTCTTGTGCCTGGGGCAGTGATGCTCTGTCTTCTTGGTGCTTGGGGGAGGCACAGTGGGAGGGCTTCTAGTGTCCTGGCCCCACTGATTGGCCTTCTGATGGTGCCTGGTTTTTTGGCCCCTGTGTGTCACAGAGTGTTGGACTGGGTGGGCCATTGGCCTGATACAACATGGCTTCACTTATGTTCTTATGTCTGGGGCAGGGATGCTCTATATTCTTGGTGGTTGGGGGGGCAAGAGTGGGAGGGCTTCTAGTGTCCTGGCCCCACTGATGGACCTCCTGATGGTGCCTGGTTTGTTTGGCCACTGTGTGACACAGAGTGTTGGACTGGGTGGGCCACTGGCCTGATCCAACAGGGCTTCTCTTATGTTCTTCTGTGACACAGAGTGTTGGACTGGATGGGCCATTGGCCTGATCCAACAGGGCTTCTCTTATGTTCTTATGTGACACAGAGTGTTGGACTGGATGGGCCATTGGCCTGATCCAACATGGCTTCTCTTATGTTCTTCTGTGACACAGAGTATTGGACTGGATGGGCCACTGGCCTGATCCAACATGGCTTCTCTTATGTTCTTATGTGACACAGAGTGTTGGACTGGATGGGCCACTGGCCTGATCCAACATGGCTTCTCTTATGTTCTTCTGTGACACAGAGTGTTGGACTGGATGGGCTTCTCTTGTGTTCTTATGTGGGGACTTGTCCTGCCCCTTCCGAGGCCATCGCCAGATTAAGGGTGAAGGTGGAGCTTTCCCCTTCCTGTGAAGTATCTCGGGCCTTCAAGGGAAGCCAAAGGAACTTCCACAGCAACCTGGTCTCCGTGGGGTGCCAAGCGGTGGAAGGGTGATGGATTCCCTCCCAGATGCGGCCTGATCCCGGTGGCCCCTTTTCCCCCTCCTCCTTGCTCTGTTGAGGCTTCCCGCCATTAGCATCACATCACCAAGAAGGAGGCCTGTCCAGGAGGGCTCCCACGGTACCCTACAGAAGGGGCAGCTCTGAGGGGAGCCAGGTCCCATCGCCTCTTGCCTTGCTGGCCACGTCTGGAAAAGGCCTGTGCGGAGGGGAAGGGGATGCCAACTCCTGCCGGGGGAATTCCTGGGGATTTGGGGGCAGTGCCTGTGAAGGGGGAAATCTGGGGAGGGATTTCACCTGGAATTCATGGCATACCAGAGAGTCCACCCTCCAAGGCTGCCATTCTCTTCAGGGTCTTTGTAATTCGAGTAGAAGGCCGGGCGGCTGGCAAGCTCAGGGGTGAGTTGGGAAGGTGCAGAGCATCCTGTCCAGGTGAGAAGTGAGCGACCCCTGGGGCCGAGAGAGGAAGGCGAGTGGGCTGAGGGAGGGCCGCGTTCTGTCCCCCCCATCGGCCCTGCGGCTGCCAGCGAAGGCCTGTCCCTCCTCCTCCCAGGGCCTGCAGCTGTTCTTCTGGGGCAGAGCCAGAAGCCCCAGGTGGGGGGGGCAGGGGGGCAGGCCCTCCTGGCCCCATCCCCATCCTCTCTCTCCTGCCCCGCTCGGTCTGTCTTTTTCTTCCCCTCTTTTGTGCTCTTCCAACTGCCTGAATGCCCAGTTCAGAAAAGTCACTGGTTACTGTGGTAACACATGCCCCCCCCCCCCAATACTGTAGCCCAGCCAATGGAGCAGGGAATTTCGCCCGCCCCCCCCCCCCCCCACGCCTGACATGCCTGGTGCCTTGGCAAAGCCGGCTCCCACCTGGCAAGGCCTTGCTGGAGGAATACCTCGATATCTTCCAACTGTCTTCTGCCCGATGGGGCAGAGCAACTCCCCCCCCCCCCCCCGCCAGTGTGAGAGATGAGAAAGGGACACAAAAGCCAAAAAGGGGGGGGGGGGTTTCAAGGTGAGGAGAAGCACCAGCATTCTAAAGCAGGAGACAGAAGAGCCTTAGCAGAAAGGAGTGGGCGAGGGAGGGAAGAGAAGAAAGGCCCGAGCCAGCGAGTGGAGGGCAGAGAAAAGCCGCGTCGTTGAGAGAGAGAGGCCGAGCCAGGGAAGCGGCGGGCGGAAGTGGGCCGCTGCTCCTGCGGCCGTGCTGGGCCCGGGTCCAGCCGCACTCTGGACCATTGTTTCCCTGCCTGGCCCCCCAAGTCCAAGTTCATCGGGGTGTGACATCATGTCTGGTTGCTCGGGGAAACCAGACAGGCCAGACGTGACATTGGCGATGGGATGGGAAGGAGAGCGGCCCGCACTCACCGCCAGGGAGCGACCCAGGCCCAGAAGGGAAGGGAGGGAGGAGGAGGCAGGCTAGGCTCTCTTCCTCCCCTCCCTTGCCCTGCACTTCAGACGGCTTCTGCTGACACCTTTTCCTTCTCAGCCTCCGGATCGGACTCGAATCTCTCTCCAGATTCATGCCATTTAACATCTTCTCCCAGGGAGCCCAGCCATTGCAAGGGACTCACAAGTCCTGGCTGTCAAGAGGGATATTCCACGTGTGTCCCCCGCCACCCCTTCTGTCATAAGGCAGAGCAGCCTGTGCAAAGGGGGAACCTACTGGCCAATGCCCGTGACCTCACAGCTGATGAGCAATATGTTCTTCCTCACCATCCCTGTGCCATTCGGGAAGCTTTTTAGACAACGGTTTAGTTTCCCCGGATTTTGTTCAGCTAGCTGCTCAGCACTCCCTGAGCTGCTGACTCTTGCAGGTGCCTTTCCGAATTTGGGAGGGAGACTAGCAAGATGGCTTCCACTCCCTCCAATGGAACCAGATCCCCTAAGCTCTAGGCTGTGGACCCCACCCCCTCTCTCACATCGGCCAGTCCCTGATGCAGCAAGAACAAACGGTGCCGTATCCAAGCAAGGGCAACTTCTGTGCTAAAGTACAGGAAAGTTTAGAAACAACTAAGGGTGCCAACCTCCAGGTGGGGTCTGGAGACCCCCCAAAATTACCATGGATTTTCAACTGCAGGAATCAGTTCCCCTGGAGGAAAACAGCAGCTTTGCAGGGTCGACTCCAAAGCATCATTTCCCAGCTGAGCTCCCTGCCTTCCCCAAATCTCCAGGTATTTCCCCAACTTGGAATTGGCAACCCTAGCAACAAGTCGCAGCGTGGATCACAATCTCCTTTCCCTTCCTTCCCCACAACAGACACCCTGTGAGGTGGGTGGGGCTGAGAGGACTCTCACAGAAGCTGGCCTTTTAAGGCCAACCTCTGCCAGAGCTATGGCTGACCCAAGGCCATTCCAGCAGGTGCAAGTGGAGGGGTGGGGAATCAAATCCGGTTCTCCCAGATAAGAGAGCTCTGGCTGACCCAAGGCCATTTCAGCAGGTGCAAGTGGAGGGGTGGGGAATCAAACCCGGTTCTCCCAGATAAGAGAGCTCTGGCTGACCCAAGGCCATTTCAGCAGGTGCAAGTGGAGGAGTGGGGAATCAAACCCAGTTGTCCCAGATAAGAGAGCTATGGCTGACCCAAGGCCATTTCAGCAGGTGCAAGTGGAGGAGTGGGGAATCAAACCCAGTTCTCCCAGATAAGAGAGCTATGGCTGACCCAAGGCCATTCCAGCAGGTGCAAGTGGAGGAGTGGGGAATCAAACCCAGTTCTCCAGATAAGAGAGCTATGGCTGACCCAAGGCCATTCCAGCAGGTGCAAGTGGAGGAGTGGGGAATCAAACCCAGTTCTCCAGATAAGAGAGCTATGGCTGACCCAAGGCCATTCCAGCACGTGCAAGTGGAGGGGTGGGGAATCAAATCCGGTTCTCCCAGATAAGAGAGCTCTGGCTGACCCATGGCCATTCCAGCAGGTGCAAGTGGAGGGGTGGGGAATCAAACCCGGTTCTCCCAGATAAGAGAGCTCTGGCTGACCCAAGGCAATTCCAGCAGGTGCAAGTGGAGGAGTGGGGAATCAAACCCAGTTGTCCCAGATAAGAGAGCTATGGCTGACCCAAGGCCATTCCAGCAGGTGCAAGTGGAGGAGTGGGGAATCAAACCCGGTTCTCCCAGATAAGAGTCCATGCACTTCACCCCTACACCAAACTGGCATCTCAGAAACAGACTGTCCTTGCAAACGTCCAGCCTGGGAAGCAGGGAATGAGGTGCTGGAGTGGGGAAGCTGGGCTCCCAGTGCTCAGCAGAGATGATACCTGCAGCAGTTCCTGGGTGTGAAGCATCCCTGGGAAAACTGCTGTTCTGCCCTGGCCTCTGCACGCTCCCCCACTTCCTCTGCCCTGGGCAACACAGGGCTCTAGATGGAGTCTGGCATGGAGTTGCTCCCTAGTCACTACCACAACAGGAGGGGTTGGACCGTCTGCCTGGAACCCTCCTTCCCCATCTGCTCTCTTCCAAGCGACTGTATGCCTGGCTCGGTCTGAAATGCTGCACCCACCACTTGTCCCTGCTGCCCCAGATGTGTGCCCCCAGCCACCATCAGGGGCTCCTCTGGTGAGAGACAGTTGGGTGTAGTGGTTAAGTGCGCAGACTCTTATCTGGGAGAACCAGGTTTGATTCCCCACTTCTCCACTTGCACCTGCTGAGATGGCCTTGGGTCAGCCAGAGCTCTGGCAGAGGTTGTCCTTGAAAGGGTAGCTTCTGTCAGAGCTCTCAGCCCCACCCGCCTCACAAGGTGTCTGTTGTGAGGGAAGGAGATAAAGGAGATTGTGAGTCCCTCTAAGACTCTGTCCTTGAAAGAGCAGCTTCTGGGAGTGCTCTCTCAGCCCCACCCACCTCACAGGGTGTCTTGTGGGGGAGGAAGATAAAGGAGATTGTAGGCTGCTTTGAGACTCTGTCCTTGAAAGGGCAGCTTCTGGGAGAGTTCTCTCAGCCCCACCCACCTCACAGGGTGTCTTGTGGGGGAGGAAGATAAAAGAGATTGTAGGCTGCTCTGAGACTGTCCTTGAAAGGGTAGCTTCTGGGAGAGTTCTCTTAGCCCCACCCACCTCACAGGGTGTCTTGTGGGGGAGGAAGATAAAGGAGATTGTAGGCTGCTCTGAGATTCGGTGCTTGAAAGCGCAGCTTCTGGGAGAGTTCTCTCAGCCCCACCCACCTCACAGGAAGGGGGAAGGAGATAAAGGAGATTGTGAGCCGCTCTGAGTCTCTGATTCAGAGAAAAGGGCGGGGTATAAATCTGCAGTCTTTTTCCCCAGTGACAGTCTGCTAAAAGGGGCCTGGCGAATATTGCTGGCATAGCATTGGGGGCCGTTACAACTCCAAGGAAGACACCAAGGGGGTCGACCTGGTTCTCCTCTCCAGGAGACCTACTCGGAGCAGCAAGAGGATGCAGCAACACAGAGGCGCAGCCTGCAACAGACTATGGTGGCATTTTGGAAACCCAGCCTAACAAGACAGAGGAAAGGCCGGCCTCGGACCCAGGAAGCATGGGTTCAAATCCTGACGGTGACCTCGAGCCTGTCCCTGCCAGCCTTGCCCACCTCAAAGACCTCTCATCCGGATCGGGCAGGAGAAGGGAGTCACATAGGCTGCCCAGAGCATCGTGGAGGAAGGGCGCCTCGAAGTCAAGCAACAGCCTGCCTGTTTGCTCACATCACTGATCGGCCCAGTTAGTGGGGCTGCCGGAGCTTTTCACGGTACAAATGGGGGGGGGGGGAGGGCTTTACCATTTAAAAAAGCCTTTTGTTCTCTCAGTTTGGTGTAGTGGTGAAGTATGCGGACTCTTATCTGGGAGAACCGGGTTTGATTCCCCACTCCTCCACTTGCAGCTGCTGGAATGGCCTTGGGTCAGCCAGAGCGCTCTTATCTAGGAGAACCGGGTTTGATTCCCCACTCCTCCACTTGCAGCTGCTAGAATGGCCTTGGGTTAGCCATAGCTCTCTTATCTGGGAGAACCGGGTTTGATTCCCCACTCCTCCACTTGCAGCTGCTGGAATGGCCTTGGGTCAGCCATAGCTCTGGCAGAACTGTCCTTGAAAAGGCAGCTGCTGGGAGAGCCCTCTCAGCCCCACCCACCTCACAGGGTGTCTCTTGTCGGGGGAGAGGACATAGGAGATTGTAAGCCACTCTGAGTCTCTGATTCAGGGAGAAGGGCGGGATATAAATCTGCAATTCTTCTTCTTCAAGCCACAGCCTCACAGCAACGTGCAAAATCAGACAGAAATGCCAGGGGGAAAAGGGCTCTGAGACCGGAACAAGCCTAGTAAGTAATCAGTCTTTGCGTGGGCAGAACCTGTGGCCAAGCTTAAGAATCGCCAATGGCACCCCATAGCGTGGGATGACATTTCATGGCATTTTGCTTGTCTTCTAAAGGGAGAGGGCTTTCTCTCAGTCCAACTACTGCGGATGAAACTGGAAACTGGGCATCGGGGGGGGGGGGGGGGGGTGGAGGGTTTTCTTTACATTTTGTGGCTTTTCCCTGGGAGGGAAATCCAACCCCCCCACAGTTCATTTATCTACATTTCCAACTCAAGGTGCTGTTTTCAAATCCCATCTCAGCCATGGACTCACGGGCCAAAGTCACTCTCTGACTCCCAGCGGAGAGCAGCTCAGGCGTTCTCAGGACTGCTGCCACCCACCCTCACTGCTCTCTGCTTGGGGGGGGGGGGGCGAACTTTGGTGCCAATTATAATGCAGCCTGGATATAAAGAGAATGGACAGGCCTCTTGCCCTCGACCCCTGCAGGAACCCCCAACGTCACCCTGTCCCCACACATGCAAGCTGCGCCCGTGCTGGCGCCACGCACGACCACCCCCGGCTGCCCTAGGAAGTCGGACCCCCTACCTGAGATTGCTGGGGGATGTTTAGAAAGTTGCCGTCCCGGGGTCCGATGCCGACAAACCGGTTGGCAGAGGAGGAGGAGGCTGGCGCTGAGAATGCTGGAGGGGAAAGAGATGTGAGGCCGTTAGGGCCACCGGGCCACGCGGAGGATGGTCGTGAGTGGTGATGGCAAAGGAGGCCGGTGGGGGAGCAGGCCGAGAGTCACACCAGAGGCACGCAGCAAAGGCCAGAGGGGGGAGGGAGAAAGAGAGAGAGAGAGAGAAAGTCTAACCCCTCCCCTCCTCCTCCAACCAACCTTTTCTCAAAGGGCAGGAGAGCCACGGTTGTTCCTGAATGGGCCTGCTAACATGGAGAGCAGCAAATGTCGGTGCCTTGAGAAAGACTGGGCCTTCCAGGCAACCCTGGGGGGAAGCAGTACTCTGGGAGGGGCACGGGCTGTACAGGCTGAGGTCAGCCCTGCGGGTTGAGGGGGACATCACAGAGAAGACCTCGGCCTTTGTGCCTCTCTCTCGCTCTCTCTCTAGTGGCCCCAGACCTCCATCTCCTGGCCCACCTCTGCTCTCACCCCAGAGGGGGCTGGGGGGCTTGTTTGCGGGGAGTGCTGGGAACGATCCCCGTGGCATCGCAGAACATGCCCATGTATGGGCCTGCCAGGAGATGGAGTCTTGTGGTCGACGGGCCTCCCCTGGGCATAGCACTGTGTGCCAGAAATAACTGAGCTCAGTCCGTTGGTATTTTGGTGTGGTGGCGGCGGGCGGCGGGCTCTCGGACAGGCTGTGAGGGGCAGCAGGGAGCAGATGGCCCCTGGGAAGACCCCTCTTGGCAAAGAGGTTTGCAGGGAGACTGGGAAAGCTCTCTGAGAGCCTCTTGGGACGATGCCTCGGCACACACACACACAACCACAGATGTACACAGCCATGCACACCCCATTTTGCCTTCCAGCTCAGCCTCTAACTGCAAACATCCCTGGTTGCCCGAAGCTGTTTTCTCCACTGCCCATCCTTCAAGGACCTGGAGCAACTCTAGCTCAGTGGGCGGGAGCCAGACTTGCAGGTGTGATTTCAGGGACTGGCCTCACCAAGGACCCCTCCTCCCAGTTCACTGCTAGCCCCAAGGGCAGGGGGGGGGACCCCAGGCTTTCTGTGCCTGACAGCACAGTCACAAAATGGCTGCCTTGGGAGGTGAAGCCGGCCACAAAATGGCTGCCTTGGGAGGTGAAGCTGGCCACAAAATGGCTGCCTTGAGAGGTGAAGCCGGCCACAAAATGGCTGCCTTGGGAGGTGAAGCTGGCCACAAAATGGCTGCCTTGGGAGGTGAAGCCGGCCACAAAATGGCTGCCTTGGGAGGTGAAACCGGCCACAAAATGGCCGCCGCTGCACTTAGCTTCAGCCATGTGGGGAAGAAGACCCTTGTGCTAGGGGGCAGCTGGTGCCAAAGCCACCTTTTAAAAAAATCTGCACTGCCAATCAAACCACCAAGGGCCCAATGAGAAACCTTGCTGGGCCACAGTCCCACCTTTCTAAAGACACTTGGTGGCTCCAGCAAAAGGTGTCGGTGGGCCGCATGTTGGGCACCCCTGCCCTAGGGGAAAGCCACATCTCCTCCCAGTCCCCCACTCAAGATGGGTGGCCCCATCCGCTCTGCCTGCTGCCCAGCTACCCCCAGGACTAAGAGCTGGGCTACGGGGCCAGCTGGTTCACAGGCTGGACTGTACCACTTCAGACTGCCAGGAGGGGACCAATACGAACCTGAGAAGGGAAGAGAGATGCTCGGTATCCCTATGGGGAAGCAGTCCCACCTCCAGTTGAAATAACGCAAATGTCAGTACGTACATGATTCCCAACAAAGCCCCCTGCCTGAAGTCTGAAATAGTGCCAACCAGGGGTGGAATTCTAGCAGGGGCTCCTTTGCATATTTAGGCCACACCCCCATGATGCAGCCAATCCTCCAAGAGTTTACAAAAAAGAGCCTTGTCAGCCCTTGGAGGATTGGCTACATCAGGGGTGTGTGGCCTAATATGCAAAGGAGCTCCAGCTAGAATTCCAATCCTGGTGCTAACCAGGGCTTTTTTCGTAGCAGGAGCTCCTTTGCATATTTGGCCACGCCCCTCCCCAATGTAGCCAATCCTCCTGGAGCTTCCAGTAGGCCCTGCACTAAGAGCCCTGTAAGCTCCTGGAGGATGGGCTACCTCAGGGGTGGGTGTGGCCTAATATGCAAAGGCGCTCCTGCTACAAAAGCGACGGTGTGGCTCAGCGTCTCGCCTTCCCAAGCAGCAAAAGGGACTCCTGAGTCCGAGGTGATCCCCACTGTGGATGCAGGGAAGACAGCCGCTGGCTGGCTGGCCCACCCGTGGCCCTGCCATGTCCTCTTCTGCCCCTCCCTTCAGTCCGCACTCCCCCCTCCCCTAACACCACCACCACCACCAGTTGGATGGAGGGTATGGACAGTGCGGGGGTGAGCGATGCCATGAGACAGATGCAGAAGGAATCAAAACTAAAAAGGAAGGAAGGAGGGAAGAAGAGAACGGAAAAGGGGAAATGATAGTGATGCAGGATCCCTTTCTCCAAAGCAGCTCGCCTCCGCTGAGGAAGGCAGGGAGACCCTGCTTCGGCCCGGGAGAAGGCAGGGGTCCTGACGCCCTTCGCTCCTCTGCTGCATCTAGTGACCCCCACCTTCCCCACAAGGGGCCATAGACCTGGGCGTCCTGGCATGCAGAGACACAACTTTCCTCACGCCCCATGAGGCGTGTCTGTCCTCCTGCCGGTTGGGACACAAGGCCTGTGCTCCTCAGGACCACCCTAGACTGTACGCCAGTGGCTGGACTCTTTCTCACCAAGCGTTGGGGGCTGGAGGTCTCTGGAGGTTCTGGGTCCCACATTCTCCTCCTCCCCCTTGCAAGAGGCACACCTCCTTCTAGAGAAAGCACAGACGGCAATCCGGGGGGCGGGGGGAGGGATGAAGTTGATTTTTTTAAAGCATCCAATGAGCACCCATGAACACAACCCTTCTCCACATCACATTCCCCTCCGCAAAGTATCTAGCGGTTACCCTTCTTCTCCGATTGCTGTCAAGTATATAGATGGTTATTTTAGTCCTTTGGTTTTGTTTTGTTTTTTTTAAAAATCCCCAATTCCTCACCCAGGAGCCACCATGGCACCCAACAACATAATGAAGGGGAAAAAATCAAAAAGAAAATTGAAGGTGTCGGATCTGGGCAGCTACTGCATCTTTAAACGCTGGTAATGGGATGGAAGGCGGGAGGGCGTGGATGGCGGCCCAGGGGAGCGAGGGGTCAGATGGGGTGTCTGAACCTTGGGAACAAGCACACGGCACAAGACGGAAGGATGACGACGATGGACAGACGGACGGACGACATGGTGCCCCCAGCCCGCCACTGAGCACCCCATGATTCATCTCAACCTCCCCAGCCTCTCTAAAGTCTGCTCTCCTTCCTTCCTTCCCTCCCTTCCTCTTGAGTGGCCTCTCTTTCTTGTGCACGGGTCGTGGGCACTTCCTTCTCTGGTCCTCCTCTCCTGGCCCTGCCTCCTATCATGCTCAGCCTCCCCGCCCCCCCCGCCATGATGGGTATGGGGACGGGTTGGGGGTAGGTGGGAGAGGCTGGCTGAGCTCCGTGGCCGGGAGGTTTGGGTGACGCTCGGGTCCACTTACAGGGTGATGTTGGCGTCGGTGGTCCGCCCTCTGGGTTAGTGCTGGTGGATTTTGTATCAGGCATTGGAAGGGGCACAGGTCTGGCCACAGGTGGGGGCGGCGGCAGCAAAAATGACCCCGTGACTTTGCCCTGGCCGCTACCGTTAGGCTGCGAACAACATAAATACAGTGATGCGTGAACGAGACAAGGCAACGTTAAAGATGCAGTATCCGCTGGCAGCTCTCAGGGTGGCGAGAGAGGGGAAGGACTTGGAGTCCGGGGGGAGGGTCCTTTCCCCTCCTTGATTGCTTTTGCCAAAAAAAGAAGACGGCAGTTGGATTTCCAATCTTTCCCTTGACTTTTCAAACACCTTTTATTGCCTCACTTCCCCTCAGACCCAGGTGTTCTTCCTCCTCCTGAAAAGAGCCCCAGTGGAACCGCTGGCTTGACTGACAGGCCTGGCGGATGAAATTTCCATTGGGACAGCTGGACCTGCTCCCCAACACCCCCCCCAGCCAGCTCCGGGTTGCCCTAGCGACAGTTCCGCCCCAGCACTGCCCTCTCTGTTGGGACCCTTGCGGCTGGGAGGGTCACGGAGCCCCGGGACAGAAGTCTGCCTGCGAGTCCCTCCAGATGCGCAGAGAGAAAGGCCACGGCAAGAGGTTCCTCAGCATCAGAGAAAAGACGGCCCACCTCTCCTGGCCCAGTCATGCATTGGTCTTATCCTGAATCAGATCTCTGGTCCATCAAAGCCAGTATTGCCCACTCAGACTGGCAGCTGCTCTCCAAGGTCTCAGGCACCGAAAGGTCTTCCCCATCACCCACCACCAGATCCCATTTTTAACTGGAGACACCGGCAACCGAATCTGGGACCTTCTACATGCCAAGCAGAAGCTCTACCGCTGAGTCACGGCCCTTTCCCAAAGTCAAATAAGTGGATTGAGAGGACATGTCCTTAGACCCATAAAATTTTTTATCTTCCTGTGCCAGCAAATGCCAACCACAGACCGCCATGCGACCAGAAACAAACTGGTCCTCAAGAGGGGGGGAGGGGAAAGTGAGATTTTGCAAGAGCAATCCAGGATTTTGTAGCATCTCATGTCTTCGTTTTTAATCACAGGAAAGAAGAAATCTCTTTTTAAAGATCATTTTAATATAAAAAGCTGGAACTATCCATAAATGTCACACAACCTGGGTGTGAAGTTTGCTGCCACAGGATACTATGATGGCTACAGGCATAGGCAGCTTTAAAGGGGAAATAGACAGATTCATGGAGGATACACCCCTCATCCATGGTGCCTAAAGGGAACCTCCACATTCAGAGGCAGCCAGCCTCTGTATCCCAGTGTCAGGAGGCAACATCAGAGGAAGGCCTCGGCCTTTCTGCCCTGTTCCTGGCCCTCCCGAGGAACTGGTTGGCCACTGTATGAGGCGGGAGGCTGGACTAGATGGACCCTCACTGGTCTGATGCAGCAGGCCTCTTCTGGTGTTCTTCTCAGGGGAAGGCCTCAGCCTCTCTGCCCTTTTGCTGGCCCTCCAGAGGCAGCCTCTCTGCCCTTTTGCTGGCCCTCCTGTGTGAGACAGGAGGCTGGACTGGATGGACCCTCACTGGTCTGACCCAGCAGGGCTCTTCTGATGCTCTTCTCAGGGGAAGGCCTCAGCCTCTCTGCCCTTTTCTTGGCCCTCCAGAGGAACTGGTTGGCCTCTGTGTGAGACAGGAGGCTGGACTAGATGGACCCTCACTGGTCTGACCCAGCAGGGCTCTTCTGAGGTTCTTCTCAGGGAAAGGCCTCGGCCTCTCTGCCCTGTTGTTGGCCCTCCAGAGGAACTGTTTGGCCACTGTGTGAGACAGGAGGCTGGACTAGATGGACCCTCACTGGTCTGACCCAGCAGGGCTCTTCTGATGTTCTTCTCAGGGGAAGGCCTCAGCCTCTGTGCCCTGTTGTTGGCCCTCCAGAGGAACTGGTTGGCCAGTACGTGAGATGGGCTGCTGGATTGGATGGACCATAGGTCTGATCCAGACTGGCTCTTTTAATGTTCTTAAGCCACCTAAGGTTAAAACCATCTAGATTCAACATCTTTGAGGCCATTCCCCTCTCAGTGTGTTCTTGCCACGTGGTGCCTGCAAGAAGCCAAGGCAGCTCTGATGCCAGGACCCCGCCCCTCCCGCCGTGTGCTTCATTCAGAGTCTGCATCTGCTCAGATCTTTCTGACGGGCCTCCAGCTCTTGGACTGGGCCACAGTCCTAAGGAAGGAGAGGAAACTTCTGGTCCTGAAGCTCTGGCTTCCTGGATCATTTTAGTGAGTCACAATCTTTGCAGCCCTGAAACAAAACAGGGGTGGCAGCTCTCCCCCTCCCCGCAACAAACCCTGGGGAACGGAGGGCTGCCAGGTCCAATTCAGGAAATACCTGGGGATTTTGGGGGTGGAGCCAGGAGCCAGGTTGTGGCAAGCATGACTGAACTCGAAAGGGAGTTCCGGCCATCACATTTAAAGGGAAGCATGCCTTTTAAATGCCTTCCCTCCATTGGAAATAATGAAGGATAGGGGCACCTTCTTTGGGGGCTCATAGAATTGGACCCCCTGGTCCAATCTTTTCGAAACTTGGAGGGTGCTTTGGGGAGAGGCACTGAATACTACGCTGACGACGTGGTGTCTCTACCACGAAAGACAGCCCCCCCCCCCAGAGCCCCAGTTACTCGCAGATTGGTTCTCCATTATACCCTATGAGAATTGGTGTCCATAGGGAATAATGGAGTGTGCACCAAGCATTTCCCTCCTCTTGCCCGAAGTGGGCGGTGGACCTCCAAACCGGGATCCCCTGTCCCGACCTGGGGATTGGCAACCCCAAGTGGACCATCCCGACCCCCTCTTTTGCCGGCCACCAGCCGGACCTCTGGCTGTTTCTGCACCAGCATCTCCTCTACTGTGGGCAGGATCCTGACAGCTCCCAAAAGCTGAGCCCTCAGGGGAGACCCAAGGATGCCCTTGGGCAGCGGCCTCAAGTGGCTGAGCACCCACCCCTACAGGGCCCTTCCAAGGCCCGCGAAGGGACCGTTAATCCTGAGGTGGAGCAAGACCCGGCCTTTGAGTCTCCTGCGATGGAAGGCTTGCCTTGGCTTCCCCCCGCAGACTTGCAGCTGCTCTTTTGGGGCTCCATCTCTGTGTGGCTGAGGCTGCTCCAAGTCGGACATGTCCGAGAAGGTTTAGCTGTCCTACCAGATTCTTCCGGGGCTGCAGAGTTGGGACCAGGCTGAGAAGGAGCGGGTCCAATGCATCTCTGCTGAGACGCAGCAGCAGCAGCAAACCTGTCTCATCCCAGCCCCAAAAGGGCTCCTTTTGAGCGCAGAGGCAGCAGGGGGGGCTCGCCAACTGGGCCAAGGGAATTATCTCAAGGGGGGAGCCGTGCGCCTGAAGCATCTTTATCAAAGCACGTCTAGAAGCTCAGCTGGACTCCCAGCAGATGAGAAGCCAACCCAACATTGCGATGCTTCAACGTCACAGTAAACCATTCTTGGGAAACCCCATGAGCCTTCCAGGGCTGCGGGGAGGGGTTGCCTATGCCCTTCCCCCACTGCTTGCACAGATATGGGGGGGGGGGGTCAGTTTGAATCCTCCTGGGATTCTCCTGTGCCACAAAGCCCAGAAGGGTCTCCAAGCCAGAACTCTTGGAATCCTTCCTGAATGTCTTCTGCGATAGAAAGGGTGGCAGACAGGGGAAGAGGAAGGGGATGGGGGGACCAGGAGAAAGCCTGTCTGGGTTTCTGACATACCTGTCCCACCTGTAGTGGTCGTACCTCACATAAGGGGAAAGGACAACCCAAAGGTAAACCAGTCCCTGGAATGCCCCTGCTCCCCACCCCAACCCCCACCTCCTGGCTGTCCTCAGAGCAGTTCTCCTAGCCTAGATCCTAGGCAAAGTGAGAGGCCAAGAGCGGAGGGACACCACCCTGTGCCCTCCTCTGCAACGGGCCTGTCCTGCCAGCCCTAGCTGAGAGTCAGGCAATTGTGCCTACTGAGCTGCAATGCTCCCTCTAAGCTGTGGAGTCTTGTGCGCAAAAAGTCTACTTTGTGAGCTACTGGCCTTCAAGTTGTGAGCTACTGCACAAATCAGTTTGCTCCGAGGCCATCCTCCCTGAGTTAAGACAAAAATGTGTGAACCGGAGGCTAAAAAACTAAGCTAGCTCACACTAACTCAGCTTAGAGGGAACACTGCAGAGTGACTGACTTCCCGGTCCCACAGGCAGGCAGATGAAGAAGAATTGCAGATTTATACCCCGCCCTTCTCCCTGAATCAGAGACTCAGAGCGGCTGACAATTATCTTCTCCCCCCACAACAGGCACCCTGTGAGGTACGTGGGGCTGAGAGGGCTCTCACAGCAGCTACCCTTTCAAGGACAAACTCTGCCAGAGCTCTGGCTGACCCAAGGCCACGCCAGCAGGTGCAAGGGGAGGAGTGGGAATCAAACCCGGTTCTCCCAGATAAGAGTCTGCACACTTCACCACTACACCAAACTGGCAGGCAGGCAGGCAGGCAAGCAGGCCAGAAGACAGAGGGAAGGGAGACAGAGGGGGAGAGGAGGCAGAGCGGGAGAGCAGGCGGCCAAGAAGGGCTGGTGGGCGAAGGGGGGGGGCACTGGCCGGAGCGGTTGGCCACTCAGGCCTTCGAAGGAGCGAGGCTCTTACCTGCCCCGACCCCTGGCCAGAGCCGTCTGAGCATACAAACTGCACAAACTCCTTCAGCGAGTCCTGGCCGTGGTGGTGGTGGTAGCGGATGGTCGGGTGGGTGAAGTAGGGGCTGGACTGTTGGATGATGGAAGTTGACGGGAAGTGCAGGGCCGACGCGGTGGCACGGGGGCTACCTGGAGGGTGGTGGGTCGGAGGGACAGAAGAGACAGAGAGAGAAACAGAAGAGGGAAGAAAGGGGGGGACAGAGAAAGAGGTCAGTAACAACCCCCATGCTATGCTGCTTCCCATCCACACAGGCAGACAGTCACCTGCACCAGCCCTAGGCTGGCTCCACACCCGCCCCCCCCCCCAGAGAACCCCACAAATGACCACTTGGTTCTGCTTGTGGAAAGAGGAGGGTGAGCTTGACCGCCAGCTCTTCCCCACAACGGCTGACGCAGAAGGGCCTGAGCTGTGTGCCTGTTATGCTTCCTGATGCTCTAAACATACAGCAAGTCTGTGTCTAGACCTACTCACACGTAGAGCGGGCATTAGGCACACTTGAGAGTGTGCTTATGTATGCGCGCACACATGTGTACACGCACAATGGGGATTAGAGATGCTTTTGCTCCCGCGCGCGTGTGTGTGTGTAACGCACAGCCTACTCCTTAACCAAACCCACAGGCATCAACGCCAAGCGGTCCCACCAAACCTCCCGTCCGCCTGAACAGAAGCAATGTGCGTGTGTGGGGGGAGGGGGAAGGCACTTTCTTACCTCCATTCCTTGTCACCTCTCCCCTCCCCAGTCTGTTCCCTGCTCTCCTCACTTGACTTAAGATTACAGGCTCCTTCCATGACACTGCATAACTAACAAAGGAGGGCCCCTGCTTTTCCTCCACCGGGCCAGAATTGCAGAACGGCTCCCCTCCTTTGGAAGTCACGGGGCTGGGGGGGCAGCACCCAAAAACAGCTGCTCTGGGTGGGGGACTGAGTGCCTTGTAGAACTGGGAATCCTCCCCCCTCCCCGCAGATGGTGAAGCAGGGAGAAAGAAAGGGATCTGACTACTAACAGAGTGTATGAAGGCAGAAATCTGCCAAGACATTGCTTAAAACTGCCATTCCACGCCCCACGAGGAAGAGGGCCCGGCAAGAGGCGAAGGGTGCTACGGACTGCCACCTCTTTTAGCAGGTTGCAGGAGGCCCCATGAACTGCCTCAAACAGCTGCCCACTCACTCTGGTTAGACGGACACTTTACGTTGGGGCTCGCCCTGAGGGAGGGAGGGATACAGAAACAGCCTTTGCTTTAACAGAATGAGTAACCCTCTAAGAAACAGATTCGGGGTGGGAAGGAACCGTGTTGGTCCGAATCGACAGAACAAAGTTCGAGTCCAGACAGGCACCTTGAAGACCAACAAAATTCAATTCTGGCTCTGGAGTTCTTTGAGGCAGAGGCTGGACACCCATCTGGCAGCAATGCTGGTTCTGTGAATGAGGCAGATCATGAGGGCAGGAAGGGTCGCATCAGTGCCTTGTTCTTGTGGCCCTTTTCTTACATGCCCACGGAAATGCTGTTTGCCACTTTGGGATCAGGAAGCAGTTTTCACCAGGCCAGGTTTTTTTTTTGGGAGGGGGGGGGTTGCCATCTTTTGGACATGTGGAGCAGGGGTCACTTGGGCTGAGGTATTTGTGTTTCCTGCATTGTGCAGGAGGTTGGACTAGATGACCCTGGATGTCCCTTCCAACTCTAGGATTCTATTAGGAAGAACTTCCTGACCATTAAAGCGATTCCTCAGTGGAACAGGCTTCCTCCTTGGGAGGTGGTGGGCTCTCCTTCCTTGGAGGTTTTTCAACAGAGGCTGGATGGCCATCTGACAGCAATGAGGATCCTGTGAATTTAGGGGGAGGTATTTGTGAGTTTAGAGCGGTTCCTCAATGGAACAGGCTTCCTCCTCGGGAGGTGGTGCGCTCTCCTTCCTTGGAGATTTTTCAACAGAGGCTAGATGGCCATCTGACAGCAATGAAGATCCTGTGAATTTAGGGGGAGGGGTTTGTGAGTTTAGAGCGGTTCCTCAGTGGAACAGGCTTCCTCCTTGGGAGGTGGTGGGCTCTCCTTCCTTGGAGGTTTTTCAACAGAGGCTAGATGGTCATCTGACAGCAATGAAGATCCTGTGAATTTAGGGGGAGGGGTTTGTGAGTTTAGAGCGGTTCCTCAGTGGAACAGGCTTCCTCCTTGGGAGGTGGTGGGCTCTCCTTCCTTGGAGGTTTTTCAACAGAGGCTAGATGGCCATCTGACAGCAATGAGGATCCTGTGAATTTAGGGGGAGGGGTTTGTGAGTTTCCTGCACTGTGCAGGGGGTTGGACTAGATGACCCTGGAGGTCCCTTCGAACTCTAGGATTTCATGCATGCACACTTCTGCAGGTACATTGAAACAGAAATCACCAATCATTATTTACTACTTATATGCAATGGTTGGTGGCTTCTGTTTCACTGTACCTGCAGAAGTGTGCCTGCACAGGGAACCCTATACCCAGAACAAAGTTTTGTTGGTCCTATAAGAAATATTTTGTTTTCTGACCAGGCTCTGTAACCGCACTTTCACTGCTGGAGCTGTCCCGTCCACTTTGAGAGGGGAAAATCTGATTTGCTTTCAGATCACAGACTGAGATCCACAGGCCAGTTTCCAAGCTGCTGTCCCTGGAGGTCAAACAAGACACGAAAAGCCTCCAGAGGTCTGGAGCAGAATTGACTTCAGGGCCTCTAAACGGCCTGAGAGACTCAAGCCCAGGAGCAACAGGGTTTTCGGAGCGGGAGCCCTTGAGGGAGCTCATCCCTCCAGAAATCTTGTCTGGCTCTGAGGTGCTCCTAGAGCAGCCGCAGCTGCAGACCAAGGAGGGAACTGCCCTCCCGCAAGATCTGTTTCTTAAGAGAAAGGGCTGCTCAAGGCAGGCCTGCAGCCACGGGGCCTCCCCACCAACCCTCCCTTCAACCTGCATGGCCCCGCCGGGCAGCCCCCGCTCTCTCTCCTGCTCTTGCGGCCCCGATCTCCCTGCCGCAGCGCCTCCTCCCCTCCCACGCACCCGGCTCCTGGGGCTCTTTCAAGCCACCCCCGTCGATCAGCTGATCGAGGCCAGTGCTCCTATGTGGGCCTTCGGGCGCTCTCTGCTGCTTCCTCCCCACTTCCCTCCCCGGGATGGAGCGGAGATGGTGGGCCCTCTTTCAGCCGTGGTGGTCTGGAGAGCGCCCGATGGCCGGCATAGGAGCGCTGGCCTCAGCGCAGCTTTTCCTGCTGATCAGCTGATGGGCAAGGGGGGGCCTTGAAGGAGCCCCAGGAGCCGGCACTTCACCAGGTGGGTGGGAGGGAGGGGGAGGTGCTGCGGAGGGGGGCAGCAGCAGTGGAGAGAGTGGGGGCCCCTCCATAGGAAATTCTATTCCGTGGTCCCCCCCTTAAAATTTTCTGGCTACAGGCCTGGTTGTCCATTACAGCACAAGTGGTTTGTAAGAGTTTGGGGGAAGGGGCAGTGTGCTGCAGTGGCTTTAAATTACTTCTCCAAGCCAAGCCGGATGGTGGCTTGGAGAATGCATTTAAAGTTAAAGTTGCTTTCTTTCTGCCTCTCCCTCCCCATCTATTTCTTTCCTTCCTTCCTTCCTTCCTTCCTTCCTTCCTTCCTTCCTTCCTTCCTTCCTTCCTTCCTTCCTTCCTTCCTTCCTTCCTTCCTTCCTTCCTTCCTTCCTTCCTGTTTTGTGGCTCTCAAACACCTGACACTCATGTCTTGCAGCTCTCAAACATCTGATGTTTATTCTATGTGGCTCTTACATTAAGGAAGTTTGGCTACCACTGAGCTAGATAGAGATATTGTTACTCAAGGTTTTCCTGAAGCCGCCTTCTACTGAATCAGACCCTTGGTCCATCCTGTCTGTTTCTTTTAACCAGAGATGCCGGGGATTGAACCTGGGACCTTCTGCATGCCAAGCAGAGGCTCTGTCACTGACCCCACCCCTCCACCCGCCAAATATATGAACACATATAGATAATTGGTCCATTGTCTACTCAGACTGGCAGTGCTTCTCCAGGGTCTAAAGTCTTTCCCATCACCTCCTGCCTGGTCTTTTTAACTGGAGATGCCAGGGATTGGACCTGGGACCTTCTGCATGCCAAGCAGAGGCTCTGCCACTGAGCCAGGGTCTCAGGTCAAGGTCTTTCCCATCACCTCCTGCTGGTCCTTTTAACTGCCGATGCCAAGGATTGAACCTGGGACCTTCTGCATGCCAAGCAGAGGCTCTGCCACTGAGCCAGGGTCTCAGGTTAAGGTCTTTCCCATCCCCTCCTGCCTGGTCCTTTGAACTGGAGATGCCGGGGATTGGACCTGGGACCTTCTGCATGCCAAGCAAAGGCTCTGCCACTGAGCCAGGGTCTCAGGTCAAGGTCTTTCCCATCCCCTCCTGCCTGGTCCTTTGAACTGGAGATGCCAGGGATTGAACCTGGGACCTTCTGCCTGCCAAGCAGGGGCTCTGCCACTGAGCCAGGGTCTCAGGTTAAGGTCTTTCCCATCCCCTCCTGCCTGGTCCTTTGAACTGGAGATGCCGGGGATTGGACCTGGGACCTTCTGCATGCCAAGCAAAGGCTCTGCCACTGAGCCAGGGTCTCAGGTCAAGGTCTTTCCCATCCCCTCCTGCCTGGTCCTTTGAACTGGAGATGCCAGGGATTGAACCTGGGACCTTCTGCCTGCCAAGCAGAGGCTCTGCCACTGAGCCAGGGTCTCAGGTCAAGGTCTTTCTCCTCCCCTCCTGCCTGGTCCTTTCAACTGGAGATGCCGGGGATTGGACCTGGGACCTTCTGCATGCCAAGCAGAGGCTCTGCCACTGAGCCAGGGTCTCAGGCCAAGGTCTTTCCCATCCCCGCCTGCCTGGTCCTTCTAACTGGAGATGCCGGGGATTGGACCTGGGACCTTCTGCAGGCCACATGTCCTGCCACATAGCCACAGCTCCTCCTGCATGAGCCTTAGGATCTAGGCATATTCCTGGACTCTAGTGGCTTATTCAAAGGTAAGAGCAGGCCACAACTGCAGGGCTGCAGCATCTCCTTAGGGATCCTGACCTTGCTGCACTTTGCTGGCTTCTGATGTGAGCCAACACGGAAGGGTCTGGAAGCTGCACCTGGGAGCCAAAGCAGACCACAGACACAGGCACCTCCCGCAGCGGCATCCAGTCAGAACACACGCCAAGAGTAATTCAGAGGACTCGTGCAGAATACTTGCTCATCTTCAACTAACAACGACGACACCCAAGCGCTACATCTATACATTTTTATTTCGCTCCCCTCTCAAGTGGTTGTTCTGTCAAGCTTATGCGGTAGAGAAGGCCAAGAGAAGGGGCTTCGTGGCTGCATAGGGATTTGACCCCAGGACTTGCAGGCCCCAGTCCAGCACCACAAACACAACACTGCCCTGCTTCTCAGGAGCTGTGGCACAGGGGCAGCCATGGCTGTTTGTTCCCCAGGTGAAGTGGGGGTGAGGGGGCCTCAACACCCACTCCTCTTCTCACCCCCCTGAGCCAGCTCACGGCTGGGGTTTAAGCCACGCCGGAAGTGACCAAGGGCCTTTGTTGAGGAGGCCTGCAGAGGTAAGAAGGGAGACAGGAGAGCGCCCCAGATCTGTGTGGCATTTTTGTTGAAAAAGGAGTCACCTCCCCTTATGTTTGATTTGAGTAGGGCAGACACGGGAACAAGAGATGTGACTGCTTGACACATCCGCTGGGGCCCTTCCTACACCCAAAGCCTCCCCTCTCTGGTATTTCTTTGTGTCTTTCGCCTTGCTTTCCTGGGCCTTCAAAAGCAGGTTGCCAAAGCAGCTCACAGAAATCTGGTGCCCACATCAGTTTTTTCTTTAAAAAGAAGGGCTAAAGGGTGCTCAGTTCCTCAGAAGGCCTGGGGTCATGCAGCGGCTTTGCACTAAGACAGACCATCGATCTCTCACGGGGTCAGCATCCTGTACTCAGACTGGAAGGGCGCTCCAGTGCCCCATCACCTGCTCCTTTTCCTGGGAGATGCTGCCAGGACCTTCTGTGTGCCAAGCAGAGGCTCTGCCTCTAAGCCACAGCCCCTTCCTCTTGTAGGGCTGCCAAGCTGCTGTGGTGGGGTGGGGGATCTACTGGTTTGGGGGTCCCAACTTGCTGGCAGGGAGGAAGTCGCCGGTGGGATCCCTGCCCCCGAAGAGCCCTGTCACCACATGGGGTGCACTGTCGGATGATGTCACCCGGAAGTGACATCATCGTGCCGGGCATGTTGCACGGGGACACTCTAGGAATCACGGTAAAACTCTATGGTACTGCTGCAGCAGCAGAAGGATGTAGTGGTGAAGTGAGCAGACTCTTATCTGGGAGAACTGGGTTTGATTCCCCACTCCTCCACCTGCAGCTGCTGGAATGGCCTTGGGTCAGCCAGAGCTCTCTTATCTAGAAGAACCGGATTTGATTTCCCACTCCTCCACTTGTAGCTGCTGGAGTGGCCTTGGGTCAGCCAGAGCTCTCTTATCTGGGAGAACTGGGTTTGATTCCCCACTCCTCTACTTACAGCTGCTGGAATGGCCCTGGGTCACCCATAGCTCTCGTAGGAGTTGTCCCTGAAAGGGCAGCTGCCGTGAGAGCCCTCTCAGCCCCACCCACCTCACAGGGTATCTGTTGTGGGGGAGGAAGGTAAAGGAGATTGTGAGCCGCTCTAAGACTCTGAGATTCGGAGTGGAGGGTGGGATATGAATCCAATATCTTCATCTTCTTCTAGGAATCACTTCTAGGAATCACAGTAAACCTCTATGGTACCACTATAGCGGCAGAGGGGCTTCACAACTCTATCCCCTTGCCTGCTACTGAACCAGGCCCTCAGTCCACCAAGCTCAGAGTGGTCTACTCGGACTGGCAGCAGCTCTCTCCAAGGCCTCGTGCCTTTCACATCACCGATGGCCTGAGCCTTAACTGGCAATGCCAGGCGCTCAACCTGGGACTTTCTCCCTGCCAAGCAGACACAAAGCTTCAGGATCCAATTGTTTTAACCCCTTTTATCTCTATTTTATGGCTCCACAATACTGGCTTTTTCCAGGGGCCTGGCTGGACTCCAACTCTGATCTGTTGCTTCAGACCAACACGGCTGCCCACCTGGATCTACCTCTGCAAGTGGCACAGCAAGAAATCCACCTAGAAATGGTGCGTAAAAAGACAGACAACCAGCCAGAGGCCGCTTAGGGAGGGGCGCAGAAGGGCTTTTCTGCATACTAAGAGCCCAGGTGACTTCTTCACTTGTGCCCAGCAGGCTACTTGACGCTCAGGCTGGCATCGGGCAGCCATTCCCTTCCCCAGGTCCTGCCCTTTCGAAGAAGACCTGCCCCTCCAGGGTCTGCATCGGAGATCCAAAGTGCTCTTCTCCCACATCTGCCCTTCCGTCGCTGCACCAGCAGACTCCCATCGTACCACTTTATGAGCAAGCATCTCTTCCAAGCCCTTCCCACCCGCGGGGCCAAGGGCTTGGGTTCCTGGGAGGAGGCCTTTAGCTCTGTGAGCCCCTCCTCTCAGAGAATGCTGTGTTTTAGCTTCGTAGGGTGCATTCGCACAACACGAAATAATGCCTTTTGCAACTAGATTTCTATAGGGTAAGAATAGCAAAAATCCAGTTGCAAAACGAATTATTTGGTGTAGTGTGAACACAGCCATGCAGAACTCAGGAAAGACCCTCCCAACCCCAGTCGGCCGGCCCATTCTTCAAACTGCTGGGGGGGGGGTATCCACGGCACCAGGGTGGCAGGGCACCCCCCAGATGCCTCCTGCTCCTGTGTGCCCCCCCACTTCACTAAGGGCTGTGCTGAAATCCCATGCGGAGGCCTAATTCTGCTCCCTCTACATGTCCTAGGCAGCACACGGGCCCAGCAGTCCCCAGCCTTTTTTGATCCTGTGAGCACATCTGGAATTCTGACACGGCATGGCGGGTGCAGCCATGAGAAGGCTGCTGCAAAATGGCAGAGCCAGCCACAAAACCATGGCCACAGCTTCATTGCAGGCGCACACTGTGGATCGTTGGTGCTGTGGGGGCACTGCTGCCAAAGCAAGGATTTAAAAAATCTGCCCAGCCAGGCAAATCTCCAATAGTCAGTCAGAAGCCTGGCTGTGCAAAAGCCCCTCCTCCTGCTTCCTGTCTGGGTCCTGGCAGGCACCAGGAAAGGTGTTGGGGGGAGCCTGGCTCCCACGGGCACAAGGTTGGGGCTACCTTCCCTGGACTTGCCTACACACTGCAAGACATGCAGGCCTCAGTCCCTGTTTCCCACAGACCACCGATCCAGCCTCACCACTGTGACACCCGACCACAGCACATACACAGCACATACAATTACAGCACACACACACACTCCACAAACTGTTGTAGGCATTGCTACAGGTCACTGAACTAAATCCTTCCTTGCCTAAACAGACACGCAATTTAAAAGGGAGGGGAAGCAGAGTCACTAGAAATAATGTCCCCACAAATCACCGGAGGGGAAAGACTCCCTGTGACGTTCTCCAGGGTTCTGGCCGGATCCTGTTGAACCAGAGCTGCCCTGGGAGCTCCAGCAGGGCTGGTGGGGCAGTTGCCGGGCCCAGGGCTTCTGGGAGAGGGACACTGCAACCCATCCCCCCCGCCCACTTGTGAATGCCCTGCTGCTGCCTGCCGCCTGCGCTCCCAGCTGTGCCCGCTGCCCAGTGGTGCCATCAGGGAAAGAGCACTGCAGATGGCTGTGAGCAAGGAGGGGGGGAAGGTTTGCAGGCCCTGGCCTGACGCGAAGTGAGACAGGGGGGTGACCGGGCATGAGGGGAGACCTGGGGCCTCTCCGTCCTCAGAGCTGGAGCCTGACACCTTCTTCCCGCGTTGCTTTCCCACCTGAAACTTCCACGTACTGACAGGCTGCATACCAGTTTCCCCAGCAGGGCAAGCAAGAACTCCCCAGGGTCATTCCAGATGGGAAAAAGGTGTGGGGGAGAGAAAAACTGAAGCTCCTTGAACATAAGAAGCTGCCTTCTACTGAATCAGACCCCCCGTCGGTCCATCAAAGTCAGTATTGTCTTCTCAGACTGGCAGCAGCTCTCCAGCGTCTCAAGGGGAGGTTTTTCACACCTATTTGCCTGGACCCTTTTTAGTTGGAGATGCCGGGGATTGAATCCTTCTCCTCGTGTGCCACAGGCTGGTCTGAATTGAACCCCCCCCCCCACACACACACACACTTGGGAATGAAGCCTCTGGCTTGGCAGAAGGTGGGGCAGACCTGCTGAGAACATGACATGACAGGAGGGCCCAAGTTCCTCTGCGAGGTGAAATGCCAGCAACTCCCTGGTCCCCTGCAGAGCGGGTGGCAAATGACGCTGGAAGCCAAGAGACAGCAACTTGCCCTGGCAGCAGGAGGGGTTGCCTTCATCTGCAAAAGACCCCTGGATGCTCAGATATTGGGCTTCGTGTGCTGAGAATGCAGGGCTATTTGTAGCAGCAACAACTTTGCATTTGAGGCCACACCCCCTGATGTAGCCAATCCTCCAAGAGTAAGCTCTTGGAGGATTGGCTACATCAGCAGTGCACGGCTCTTGGCACTCTAAAGGGATCTGTTGAGGCTGGGTGAGTGGGCATCAACGTGGCAGCTGAGGTTCAATGTGGCCAAGGGCAAAGTAATGCTCATTGGGGCCCAAAATCCCAGCTACAAATACAAGTTGATGGGGTGTGAACTGGCAGAGACTGACCAAGAGAGAGATCTTGGGGTCGTGGTAGATAACTCACTGAAAATGTCAAGACAGTGTGCAATTGCAATAAAAAAGGCCAACGGCATGCTGGGAATTATTAGGAAGGGAACTGAAAACAAATCAGCCAGTATCATAATGCCCCTGCATAAATTGATGGTGCAGTCTCATTTGGAGTACTGTGTGCAGTTCTGGTCGCCGCACCTCAAAAAGGATATTATAGCATTGGAGAAAGTCCAGAAAAGGGCAACTAGAATGATTAAAGGTTTGGAACACCTTCCCTATGAAGAAAGGTTGAAACGCTTGGGGCTCTTTAGCTTGGAGAAACGTTGACTGCGGGGTGACATGATAGAGGTTTACAAGATAATGCATGGGATGGAGAAAGTAGAGAAAGAAGTACTTTCCTCCCTTTCTCACAATACAAGAACTCGTGGACGTTCGATGAAAGTGCTGAGCAGTCAGGTTAAAACGGATAAAAGGAAGTCCTTCTTCACCCAAAGGGTGATTAACATGTGGAATTCACTGCAACAGGAGGTGGCGGCGGCTACAAGCATAGTCAGCTTCAAGAGGGGATTGGATAAAAATATGAAGCAATGGTCCATCAGTGGCTATTAGCCACAGCATATTGTTGGAACTGTTTGGGGCAGTGATGCTATGTATTCTTGGTGCTTGGGGGGAGGCAAAGTGGAAGGGCTTCTAGCAAGACTTGTGAACCTCCTGATGGCACTTGGGGGGTTTTTTTGGCCACTGTGTGACACAGAGTGTTGGACTGGGTAGGCCATTGGCCTGATCCAACAGGGCTTCTCTTATGTTCTTATGTGACACAGAGGGCGTTTTCGCACTGACCTTCAACCGCCAAGAAGCAGGAAAACGTTTGAGCGGCTTTTGCGACAGAAGTCGCCGGCTCTTTTGGGTGCTCCGGCGCTTCTTGTGCGAAATCCGCGCAGATCCTCCGGTGTGAAGAGGGTGGTCGCGCCACTTGAAGGTCAGTGCGAAAACGCTCAGAGTGTTGGACTGGATGGGCCATTGGCCTGATCCAACATGGCTTCTCTTATGTTCTTATGTGACACAGAGTGTTGAACTGGATGGGCCATTGGCCTGATCCAATATGGCTTCTCTTATGTTCTTATGTGACAGAGTGTTGGACTGGATGGGCCATTGGCCTGATCCAACATGGCTTCTCTTATGTTCTTATGTGACAGAGTGTTGGACTGGGTGGGCCACTGGGCTGATCCAATATGGCTTCTCTTATGTTCTTCTGTGACAGAGTGCTGGACTGGATGGGCCATTGGCCTGATCCAATATGGCTTCTCTTATGTTCTTATGTGACCCAGAGTGTTGGACTGGATGGGCCACTGGCCTGATCCGACATGGCTTCTCTTATGTTCTTATGTGACACAGAAAGTTGGACGGGATGGGCCACTGGCCTGATCCAACATGGCTTCTCTTATGTTCTTATGTGACACAGAGTGTTGGACTGGATGGGCCATTGGCCTGATCCGACATGGCTTCTCTTATGTCCTTATGTGACACAGAGTGTTGGACTGGAGGGGCCATTAGCCTGATCCGACATGGCTTCTCTTATGTCCTTATGTGACACAGAGTGTTGGACTGGAGGGACCACTGGCCTGATCCAACATGGCTTCTCTTATGTTCTTATGTGACACAGAGTGTTGGACTGGATGGGCCATTGGCCTGATCCGACATGGCTTCTCTTATGTCCTTATGTGACACAGAGTGTTGGACTGGAGGGGCCATTGGCCTGATCCAACAGGGCTTCTCTTATGTTCTTATGTGACAGAGTTTTGGACTGGAGGGGCCATTGGCCTGATCCGACATGGCTTCTCTTATGTCCTTATGTGACACAGAGTGTTGGACTGGAGGGGCCACTGGCCTGATCCAACATGGCTTCTCTTATGTTCTTATGTGACAGAGTGTTGGACTGGATGGGCCATTGGCCTGATCCAACAGGGCTTCTCTTAGGTTCTTATGTGACACAGAGTGTTGGACTGGAGGGGCCACTGGCCTGATCCAACATGGCTTCTCTTATGTTCTTATGTGACAGAGTGTTGGACTGGATGGGCCATTGGCCTGATCCAACATGGCTTCTCTTATGTTCTTATGTGACAGAGTGTTGGACTGGATGGGCCATTGGCCTGATCCGACATGGCTTCTCTTATGTCCTTATGTGACACAGAGTGTTGGACTGGAGGGGCCACTGGCCTGATCCAACATGTCTTCTCTTATGTTCTTATGTGACACAGAGTGTTGGACTGGAGGGGCCACTGGCCTGATCCAACATGTCTTCTCTTATGTTCTTATGTGACAGAGTGTTGGACTGGAGGGGCCACTGGCCTGATCCAACATGTCTTCTCTTATGTTCTTCTGTGACACAGAGTGTTGGACTGGATGGGCCATTGGCCTGATCCAACATGTCTTCTCTTATGTTCTTATGTGACAGAGTGTTGGACTGGAGGGGCCACTGGCCTGATCCAACATGTCTTCTCTTATGTTCTTCTGTGACACAGAGTGTTGGACTTGATGGGCCATTGGCCTGATCCAACATGTCTTCTCTTATGTTCTTATGTGACAGAGTGTTGGACTGGAGGGGCCACTGGCCTGATCCAACATGTCTTCTCTTATGTTCTTCTGTGACACAGAGTGTTGGACTGGATGGGCCATTGGCCTGATCCAACATGTCTTCTCTTATGTTCTTATGTGACAGAGTGTTGGACTGGAGGGGCCACTGGCCTGATCCAACATGGCTTCTCTTATGTTCTTATGTGACACAGAGTGTTGGACTGGAGGGGCCACTGGCCTGATCCAACAGGGCTTCTCTTATGTTCTTATGTGACACAGAGTGTTGGACTGGAGGGGCCACTGGCCTGATCCAACATGTCTTCTCTTATGTTCTTATGTGACACAGAGTGTTGGACTGGAGGGGCCACTGGCCTGATCCAACATGTCTTCTCTTATGTTCTTATGTGACAGAGTGTTGGACTGGAGGGGCCACTGGCCTGATCCAACATGTCTTCTCTTATGTTCTTCTGTGACACAGAGTGTTGGACTGGAGGGGCCATTGGCCTGATCCAACATGTCTTCTCTTATGTTCTTATGTGACAGAGTGTTGGACTGGAGGGGCCACTGGCCTGATCCAACATGTCTTCTCTTATGTTCTTCTGTGACACAGAGTGTTGGACTGGATGGGCCATTGGCCTGATACAACATGGCTTCTCTTATGTTCTTATGTGACAGAGTGTTGGACTGGAGGGGCCACTGGCCTGATCCAACATGTCTTCTCTTATGTTCTTATGTGACAGAGTGTTGGACTGGAGGGGCCACTGGCCTGATCCAACATGGCTTCTCTTATGTTCTTCTGTGACAGAGTGTTGGACTGGATGGGCCATTGGCCTGATACAACATGGCTTCTCTTATGTTCTTATGTGACAGAGTGTTGGACTGGAGGGGCCATTGGCCTGATCCAACATGTCTTCTCTTATGTTCTTATGTGACAGAGTGTTGGACTGGATGGGCCATTGGCCTGATCCAACATGGCTTCTCTTATGTTCTTATGTGACACGGAATGTTGGACTGGATGGGCCACTGGCCTGACCCAACATGGCTTCTCTTATGTTCTTATGTGACAGAGTGTTGGACTGGAGGGGCCACTGGCCTGATCCGACATGGCTTCTCTTATGTCCTTATGTGATACAGAGTGTTGGACTGGAGGGGCCACTGGCCTGATCCAACATGTCTTCTCTTATGTTCTTATGTGACACGGAATGTTGGACTGGATGGGCCACTGGCCTGATCCAACATGGCTTCTCTTATGTTCTTATGTGACACGGAATGTTGGACTGGATGGGCCACTGGCCTGACCCAACAGGGCTTCTCTTATGTTCTTATGTGACAGAGTGTTGGACTGGATGAGCCATTGACCTGATCCGACATGGCTTCTCTTATGTCCTTATGTGACACAGAGTGTTGGACTGGATGGGCCATTGGCCTGATCCAACATAGCTTCTCTTATGTTCTTCTGTGACACAGAGTGTTGGACTGGAGGGGCCATTGGCCTGATCCAACATGGCTTCTCTTAGGTTCTTATGTGACACAGAGTGTTGGACTGGAGGGGCCACTGGCCTGATCCAACATGGCTTCTCTTATGTGACACAGAGTGTTGGACTGGAGGGGCCACTGGCCTGATCCAACAGGGCTTCTCTTATGTTCTTATGTGACTCAGAGTGTTGGACTGGAGGGGCCACTGGCCTGATCCAACAGGGCTTCTCTTATGTTCTTATGTGACACAGAGTGTTGGACTGGATGGGCCATTGGCCTGATCCAACATGGCTCCTCTTATGTGACACAGAGTGTTGGACTGGAGGGGCCACTGGTCTGATCCAACATGGCTTCTCTTATGTTCTTATGTGACACAGAGTGTTGGACTGGATGGGCCATTGGCCTGATCCAACATGGCTCCTCTTATGTGACACAGAGTGTTGGACTGGAGGGGCCACTGGCCTGATCCAACAGGGCTTCTCTTATGTTGTTATGTGACGCAGAGTGTTGGACTGGAGGGGCCACTGGCCTGATCCAACATAGCTTCTCTTATGTTCTTATGTGACACAGAGTGTTGGACTGGAGGGGCCATTGGCCTGATCCAACAGGGCTTCTCTTATGTTCTTCTGTGACACAGAGTGTTGGACTGGAGGGGCCACTGGCCTGATCCAACAGGGCTTCTCTTATGTTCTTATGGGACACAGAGTGTTGGACTGGAGGGGCCACTGGCCTGATCCAACAGGGCTTCTCTTATGTTCTTATGTGACGCAGAGTGTTGGACTGGAGGGGCCACTGGCCTGATCCAACATGGCTTCTCTTATGTTCTTATGTGACACAGAGTGTTGGACTGGAGGGGCCATTGGCCTGATCCAACAGGGCTTCTCTTATGTTCTTCTGTGACACAGAGTGTTGGACTGGAGGGGCCACTGGCCTGATCCAACAGGGCTTCTCTTATGTTCTTATGGGACACAGAGTGTTGGACTGGAGGGGCCACTGGCCTGATCCAACAGGGCTTCTCTTATGTTCTTATGTGACGCAGAGTGTTGGACTGGAGGGGCCACTGGCCTGATCCAACATGGCTTCTCTTATGTTCTTATGTGACACAGAGTGTTGGACTGGAGGGGCCACTGGCCTGATCCAACAGGGCTTCTCTTATGTAACACAGAGTGTTGGACTGGATGGGCCACTGGCCTGATCCAACATGGCTTCTCTTATGTGACACAGAGTGTTGGACTGGATGAACCACTGGCCTGATCCAACATGTCTTCTCTTATGTTCTTATGTCCTGATGGAGGATTGGCTACATCAGGGGTGTGGGGCTTTTGGAGGATTAATATGGCCTAATATGCAAAGGAGTTTCTGCTACAAAAATGGTGCTGCTGGTGGGACAGGAGATACAGACCCGCAGAGGAATCCCGAAAGGCTATCCTCGCTGTATTCACCTCTGAGAGGTCTGCATATGTTTAGATGTCGCAGGGTATATTTGGGGAGCAGGTTTTTTTTTTAAAAAAAACATAATCTTTGAGGAATTTTATTAGATTCTTGATTCTCGTTTGCCTTCCCTCTTCTCCTTTCCTCCAGAAGGCTCCTGTGTGAAGGAGGCAACATGCTGCTGAATCCAACTCCAGATTCACATGAAATGAACACGAAGCTGCTTCGGTCCCTCAAGGGCCGTGGCTCTCCAGGGTCTCAGGCAGAGGACATCCCTCTCACCTTTTACCTGGGGATGCTGCCACCCGGGGACCAAAGCGGGGGCCTTCTGCAAGCCAAGCAGATGCTCTGCCACACCCACCCACAGCCCCTCTCAATACACTTGCATCTGTCCCTTTGAGCAGACACAGGACGCTGCCTTCTACTGAATCAAACCTTTTGTCTGTCGGAGTCAGTCTCGTCTGCTCAGGTCAGCAGCAGCTCTCCAGGGTCTCAGGTCAAGGTCTTTCCCATCCCCTCCTGCCTGGTCCTTCTTTAAAGCTAGAAATGCCGGGGATTGAGCCTGGACCTTCTGCATGCCAAACAGAGGCTCTGCCACTGAGCCATGGCTCCTCCCCTTCCTCTAGGCCCATGCTGTCACAACTCTGACTCAACGATGCCCGGGTTAATCTGCGCCTCTCAGTGGGGCCCCACGAAGCGCAAACACGCCCTTGCAACCCTCAGCCCCCCAGGACGCCTTTTGCAATCCCGGCGTTGTGCGGCTTCAGCAGAGGACAGAGAAAGCAGTAGAATGAGAGGAGAGGAGAGGGGTGGCGGAGACAGAGAGAAAGGCGGCAGGAGACCTTTGCCAGAACCGACGAGGCGGCGTAGAGCCCTGAGCCCCCCAGCCTTGCCCCCCAATCCCTCCGTGCCCCCCCTAAGAAAATGGCTTCGTTCTCACCTGGTCTGACTCCTGCTAGGACAGGCAACGGGTGGTGGGTGAAAGCCATTCTCGGGGAGGTGGCGTGGGAGGACAGGGCACTGCAGAAATCCAGCTTCCCTGACTTCTTTAAAGAAGCCGGTCCTGGCAAGGAATCAGGGAGAAAGTGCATGGTTTAACAGGGGGAAAGATGGATTAGTATTGCGCCGTGCTCTGCTGCTCTCTCTCACGACCCAGCCTTGCCACGCCAAGACGCATGCCCAAGTGCAGCCCGGGGCTTCATCTGCCGTCAGCCTACGTGTGGGTTGGGGTGTGGGGCGGTGGCTCTCTACCTGTCCTGGAGCAGGCCTGACCCATGGCTGTTTGGCGGAATAGCAGCCGGCCCACAGTCTAAAACTCCACTGAAGCAAACAGCCAAGCAGATGTCAAGACGCCTCCCGCAGCACCATTTATGTTCCCCTTCTGGGCCAACTGCTGATGTCTGGGAATCTGCAGCGAGCCCAGAGAAGTCAAGAGCTTCCTGACCAAACAGCGGCCTTCCTCTCTGCCTTCTCTCACTGCCTATCCATCTGGGCCTGTGGTGGGGAACCTCTTTCATGTCCTCTGGGCCCTAGGAGAGGGCGGCGTCCCTCACTCTGTGATCCCAAGAACCTAGAATCGTGGAGCTGGGTCATCTAGTCCAACACCCTGCACAACGCAGGGAACTCACAAATACAAATACCTCCCCTTAACCTGAACTGATCTACAAGAAGTATTTACCGTGGCTCTGCACAGGCCTTCCTCGGGGTGTTTTCAGGGGTTCTCTCGTAGAAAAGGAGGTGCTGGAGCTCATCTGCATATGCCACATACCACACACACCCGAAGGTGGACTACATTAGATCAGCTCAGCATCTCTCTTGAAACGCTTCTGGCGTTATAATGGTCATAATAAAATCTTACTTCTCTCATACTTTTGAAATTATCTTCTCCTATGTGGCCACAGTGGCATGAGGAAGATTTCCATCTGTCTGCTTTATACGTTTGGGTTATTTTCCTTTTTTTTTTGTGGTGGTGGAAAATATCAGAAAGTTTGTCAGATCTTGGAGTTCAGCAAAATTATCACAGGGGGGTTGAATATTGGAGCCCAAAAGCAAGTATTTGGGGGGGGGGGGGGGAGAAGGGGTTGTTAAGGAAGAAAAAGCACAATAAAATTTAGAAATTTTGGAACTCCACTCCAGTGAGCTCCTGCCCAAAATGAGGCCTGGACTTGAGGTAAATATGAGGCACTTCTGGCCACAGTTAGACCTGGAGTGCAAACCTCCCTTGGAAACTGCCCCTCAACTTCCACGCTGAGGTGTATCAGCAGTTGACAAAAATGCAAGGAAGTCTCAAAGGCAGCTCCAACGTCACTCTGTGGCCCCACACGGTTATGGAAGACCCGACCACAATGCTGCATGGGGGTGCAGCAAGCACGGACATTGGATGGGAAAGGTCTGCCATCCCCAAAGGAGAAACCGCAACCCTTTCTGACTGACGCCACATCTGTTTTCTTTCTCCAACAGAAGGGTTTTTCAGAAGCCATCCCTCACATACCTGGGCTGGCTCCCACTGCCTTCTTCTGACAGTTTCCTCAAATGGCTTCCTTCCAAAACCAACCTGTGCTAAGCTGGCAAGCCTCTGCCTCTTTGCAAATAGCAGCTTCTCCCCAGCATACGAAGAGGTGCCAACTGCTTTCAGCTGCTCCTCTCCGGGGGGGGGGGGGGGGAGGCACGGCTCTCCTTCCCCCAAGACCCACAGAGCTTTCCCCTCAAGAACTTTGCACAGGGACATGCTGACCCCAAGGCACACACCTGCCTTCCTCTCCCTCCGTCCCGCCAGTTCCCAAGTGAAAGTGACAAGAGGGAGAAGGCACAGCCGGGACCTTCCAAGGACTAGGTGGCTTCAAAAGGCTCGGGCAGAATACCACTGCCCCATCATGTGCCCAGTAAGGGGAAAGAAGAAACCCACCCAATAACCGTGAAGTCAGTACAAGGGAAGGAGAAAAACAAATAAACTGTCGTATGGCATTGTGTATAGACTAGCCAGGAGATCTTAAGATTGTCCGGCAGCCACAAGTTCTATCTCCTTTTGGCACTACACACCACTAGAGGGTGAGCTAACCTTGTTTTTTCGGGGGGGGGGGAGAGAGCTCGAAGAGCTGTGACTGGCCCAAGCACACCCAACTGACTTCATGTGGAAGAGGAGTGAGGAATCGAACCCGGTTCTCCAGATTAGAGTGCACCGCTCTTAACCCCTGCACCAAACTGGCTGTCATCGGTACGAGGAGAACCCTGTCGAGGACTGAGGCATGACTGAGCTCCAGGTTACTTTCCAAGCACCACAGCATCCTGGACGACAGGGGAGGTACAACGCATTGCTGGGGCGGGCCCTAGCCCTTCCGGTGCCCTAGGCACCACAGCTCCACCCCCACGCCTACTTGCGCCTAGCTCCACGCCTGCTGCCTACTCATGAGTAGGTGTGGGGGGGGGAGGCAGGCAAGCAAACTAAGCGCCCCCCACCTCAGAGCGCGGTGCGACAAGCCCGGCCCTACTGGCTTCCCTGTGGCCAGCTTCTTACACCTCTTTCAAGAACTAGCTGGAGGAGGCTTCTCCCCCCCCCCCCGCACTGGCTTCTCCCCTCTCCTTTCCGGAACCAGAAGGGAGGGGGAGTGAAACGTCCTCCAGCGCGGTCTTTAAAGAGGAATAAGATGCTGGCCATGTCGAAGCCGGTCGGTCGAGCCTCGGTGCGCTCGGATAGGGGGAGGGGTGGAAAGGCAGGGAGGGAAGGGAAGGGGGAGAGAGGAGCAGGTAGGCAAACTAGGCATTTGTCATGGGCATGGGGGGGAGCCCAATTCGGCGCTTCCTCCCTCCCAGCGCCCTAGGCAAGCACCTAGTGTGCCTAGTGGGCGAGCCGGCCCTGCACATTGCACAATCCCTGATTGGGAGTCATTATGGGAGTGTTTTCTCTCCCCTTCCAGGCTACGACAAATGTATTTGACAAAGGGAGCCTGGACTCACAGAAGCTTATGCCCCCCCCCGCCCCCCCAAAAAACTTGGTGTGAAATCGAGCTGTTCTGCTGCAGACTGACTGATGCTGCTACCCTCTGAAACCCTTCAGGGTACAAACCATCCCGGGCTCTCCAAGGGCAGTGACAATTCTGGAGACGGAATCGGGGTGACAGTTTTGCAGTGGAGGGACAGGACAACCTGCACAGCCTTTTGGACAAGGAGATGGATGAAGACAGGTGGCTGTGGGAAAGGGCCAGAGACCAGGAGCACCTGAAAGACTCAGACCGTTTTCGCACACAGCTCACCACGCACTCACAATCCTGTTCCCTCCGCAGCATCCGGCCGGATTTCCCACCATCTGCGCCGAAGTTACAGGAAGTGCCGCGGCTTTTGCGTAGCAAACGTAAACCGCTAAAACCCTAATGATGTTACCAGCCGTGAAAACCTGAAATCTTCGCTAAAACCCAGTTTACGTTTGCTGTGCAAAAGCAGCGGCACTTCCTGTAACTCCGGCGCAGACGGTGGGAAATCCGACCGGACGCTGCGGAGGGAACAGGATCGTGACTGCGAGGTGAGCTGTGTGCAAAAACGGTATCACAGAATCTGTGGCAGGCGAGCAGCTTTCGTGAGGCACTGTAGTCCCTTCTCCAGATGCCTGAAGGAGAAGCTCCTCCCCTGCCACACACACGGGGTTAGTCCTCCAGGCGCTCCGGGACTCTGGCTCTATGGAAAAGGAGGTTTGTCTTCTCCAGCTGGGGGTGGGAAGGGAGGACTTGAAGGGGAAAACAAGACGGGGAGGGAAGAGGTCACAGGCATTGCCAAAGGATGACCCAGCACTGATTTCTGCAAGGCTCCATTGGCGGGGGGCAGGGGCTGATTCCCCAGTGACAAAAGCACACGGCAACAAGAATGTCAACACGTGTATCCTGGGCAAGAATGGAAGGACATTTCCATGAGTCGTGCGGCGCATCATATGTGCAAGCCTGCGACAACTAGTAATGAATCCAAATAGCTGAACTTTTTTCCATTTAAGTTGCTGAGGAAAGAGCGGAAGGCAATTAAAAAACAACCCCAGTGGAACAGGCTTCCCCCTCGGGAGGTGGTGGGCTCTCCTTCCTTGGAGGTTTTTATACAGAGGCTAGATGGCCATCTGACAGCAATGAAGATCCTGTGAATTTAGGGGGAGGGGTTTGTGAGTTTAGAGCGGTTCCTCAGTGGAACAGGCTTCCTCCTTGTGAGGTGGTGGGCTCTCCTTCCTTGGAGGTTTTTAAACAGAGACTAGAGGGCCCTCTGACAGCAATGAAGATCCTGTGAATTTAGGGGGAGGGGTTTGTGAGTTTAGAGCGGTTCCTCAGTGGAACAGGCTTCCTCCTCGGGAGGTGGTGGGCTCTCCTTCCTTGGAGGTTTCCCAACAGAGGCTAGATGGCCATCTGACAGCAATGAGGATCCTGTGAATTTAGGGGGAGGAGTTTGTGAGTTTAGAGCGGTTCCTCAGTGGAACAGGCTTCCTCCTCGGGAGGTGGTGGGCTCTCCTTCCTTGGAGGTTTTTCAACAGAGGCTAGATGGCCCTCTGACAGCAATGAGGATCCTGTGAATTTAGGGGGAGGAGTTTGTGAGTTTAGAGCGGTTCCTCAGTGGAACAGGCTTCCTCCTCGGGAGGTGGTGGGCTCTCCTTCCTTGGAGGTTTTTCAACAGAGGCTAGATGGCCATCTGACAGCAATGAGGATCCTGTGAATTTAGGGGGAGGAGTTTGTGAGTTTAGAGCGGTTCCTCAGTGGAACAGGCTTCCTCCTCGGGAGGTGGTGGGCTCTCCTTCCTTGGAGGTTTTTCAACAGAGGCTAGATGGCCCTCTGACACCAATGAGGATACTGAGAATTTAGGGGGAGGTGTTTGTGAGTTTTGAGCGGTTCCTCAGTGGAACAGGCTTCCTCCTCGGGAGGTGGTGGGCTCTCCTTCCTTGGAGGTTTTTAAACAGAGACTAGAGGGCCCTCTGACACCAATGAGGATCCTGAGAATTTAGGGGGAGGTGTTTGTGAGTTTTGAGCGGTTCCTCAGTGGAACAGGCTTCCTCCTCGGGAGGTGGTGGGCTCTCCTTCCTTGGAGGTTTTTCAACAGAGGCTAGATGGCCATCTGACAGTGATGAAGATCCTGTGAATTTAGGGGGAGGGGTTTGTGAGTTTAGAGCGGTTCCTCAGTGGAACAGGCTTCCTCGGGAGGTGGTGGGCTCTCCTTCCTTGGAGGTTTTTAAACAGAGGCTGGATGGCCATCTGACAGCAATGAGGATCCTGTGAATTTAGGGGGAGGGGTTTGTGAGTTTAGAGCGGTTCCTCAGTGGAACAGGCTTCCTCCTCGGGTGGGTGGTGGGCTCTCCTTCCATGGAGGTTTTTCAACAGAGGCTAGATGGCCCTCTGACACCAATGAGGATCCTGAGAATTTAGGGGGAGGTGTTTGTGAGTTTAGAGCGGTTCCTCAGTGGAACAGGCTTCCTCCTTGGGAGGTGGTGGGCTCTCCTTCCTTGGAGTTTTTTCAACAGAGGCTAGATGGCCATCTGACAGCAATGAGGATCCTGTGAATTTAGGGGGATGGATTGTGAAGATCCTGCACGGTGCCAATGGCTGAGGCTGATGGGAGTTGTAGGCAAAAAACATCTGGAGAGCCAACATTCCCTACCCCTGGACTAGATGAACATATACGAACATATGAAACTGCCTTATACTGAATCAGACCCTCAGCCCATGAAAGCCAGTATTGTCTACTCAGATTGGCAAGGCCGGCAGTGGGAGTAGGTGGCAGCCTGGGGTGCTACCCCGCCTGGGGGTGCCATAAGGCGCCCCCTTACCCACACAGAGTGCTCCTCCAACCCTGCCTTGAAGGGAGTGCTTTCCCTCTGCAATAAGCTCAGTGTGCTGTTTTAGCGACGCTAATCACTTTTGACTGGCGCCGCTAAAACAGCATGCTGCACTTACTGCAGTTCACGTGATCTGGACACTCGATATAGCCCAAAACTGCATTGGCCTTTTTAGCCACCGCATCACGCAGTTGACTCATGTTCAGCGCATGGCCCACTAAGACCCCGAGATCCTTTCTGCATTGTGTGTGGAAAGTGCCTCTTCTGCCAGTCAGCCTCCTGGCTCCACCCCCAAAGTCCCCAGATATTTCTTGAATTGGACTCGGCAACCCTAAACTGAAGTTTAAAAGAGAAATATATGTGGGTCTGAAACTCCACTTAATCGGTCCTGACAAAAGGCTTTAAAGTATTAAGTCCTCCTCATCATCAAAATATAGACCCAAGGAGAGCCAGTGTGGTGTCGTGGTTAAGAGCGGCGGACTCCAGTCTGGAGAACTGGTTTTGCTTCTCTTCTCCGCTCCTCACACGAAGCTTGTGGGGTGACCTTCGGCCAGTCACGGTTCTCTCACCCCCACCTGCCTCACAAGGTGCCTGTTGTGGGGAGAGGAAGGGAAGGGGTTGTTAGCTGCCTTTACCACAGGGTGAAGAAAAGCAGAGTATAAATCCCAACTCTTCTTCCGCTTTGCAGAGAGAATAGCTCTCTCCTGTGGGAGATGCCTCCGGAAAGTCCACATGCAGCCCATGAGTCTTCTCTTGCCCTTGCCACTCACTCACTGGGGCTTTCATCATGGCTAACAGGAATGGTTCGGCCTATGACTTTAAGCCATCTGGGATAAGGGCCATCACTCCGAAGGAAAGGAATTCTGTCCACTATTAAGTACCATATGAGTCCTTTCATCTGTCCTGAGTCTGCTGTCTGTCAACTTTGCTAGGCTATACTAATGTTATAGTACAAAGATTAAAAATTCTCCCTCTCACAGATTCCCAGAGTTGGAAGGGTCCATAGAGGCCATCTAGTCCACCCCCTGCTCAATGCAGGATCAGCCTGGAGTGCCCAGCCACTGCTTCAAGACTGCCAGTGAGGGGGAGCTCACCACCTCCCTCGGGAGCTAATTCTACTGCTGAACAGCTCTTTGACCAATTTCGCACTTGGCTTGTTCTGGTCAAGGAGCCCTTTTCCCCCTGGTGCTTCTCTCCGATTCTGCACAAGCTGCCATGGGGCAAGCAAGATCCTCTGAAAACCAGTTTCTGCTTGCCATGGGAAAGAGGCGGGGCGAGTTGCAGCCCCGCAGCAACTTGTGCAAAATCAGCCGGGGGGGGGGGAAGGGCTCTGAGACCGTGTCACGACTCAGGGGGCTCTTACCAATTGCTGCCACCACTCTGGGTTAAGGGTTCTCCTTGAGAAGGCCCAGAGTACCCTCCCAAGACCTTCAGGCCTCCTGCAGCCAAATAATAGGCGTGAGGACCAGGCAGAGTGAACAACAACAAAAAGGTTTTATTTTAAAAGAGAAGTTCAGTGCAACACAAACAAACAAGGTGCACTGAAGAGTAAAGGGGTGAAGGGAAAATAACCAAATGCCCTAACGTGTCTCTCTCTATACAGTCCCTACTGTCTCAGTCAGACCTGGGTGTACTCACCCTTCCTCTAAGGGTGAGGGGTCTCTTCCTTGCAGCAGCCTCCTAGGAAAAGAACACCCACTTCCTGGGCTTGGCCCTTTTATGTCCTCCTCCCACGCCCCACCCCTCCCTGAGCCAGTTTTCCTCCAAAACCTGGCTACCCAATCAGAGGGACAGAGGGGATCCTGGGAGATGTAGGCTTTTTCCAGTAACTCCTAAGCAGGCTTCCCTGGGGCCTGCAGGCCTCGCTAGGCCTAGGATCATGACAGACCGGAACAAGCGTAGTTAGAAATTGGTCTTACTGTAAAAAGAGTTTTCCTACTACCCAGCCAGAACCTTCCCATCCTTATTTTAAACCCATGATTGCAGTCCTCTCTTGACTATTTCCACATCACATATGAATATGTCTAATTCTCATATCTGCCAAATCTACTCAAATCTGGAGGCTGGAGCAGTGAAAGGATGGGGTGGAGCATTCCACAAATCTGAAAAATGCCCCAGGGTTTGCAGGAACTCTGAAATGGGGCAGTGAAAAGGTTGATGGATTGGTAGAAGGAAGGAGAGGAGGAAGCGGGAGAAGACAAGGATACGGAGCTTGCCAGAAGGAGGGAGAAGAGGAAATAGTGCAGGGAAAGTGATATGGAAGGAACTCAGGTGCCCTTCCCAAGTCTAGCAGCTCCTCCACTGTGCAGCCGGGCCTGGGTTTGTGGGCACCGCACCACTAGGACAACAGTTTTCCTATGCAGAAGCTGCCAAGGGTAGGGAAGGAGGGAAAACTGAAGATGGGGTGGGATAAAGGTAGGTTTGTTGGTGGACAAGAAAGATAGAAGGAGGCGGGGAAATGGGAGAAGCTTTGGGGAGAAGGAAGAAGAAGAAGAAGATGATGATATTGGGTTTGTATCCCACCCTTCACTCTGAATCTCAGAGTCTCAGAGCGGCTCACAATCTCCTCTACTTTCCTCCCCCACAGCAGACACCCTGCGAGGTAGGTGGGGCTGAGAGAGCTCTCCCAGAAGCTGCCCTTTCAAGGACAACTACTAGAGCTGTGGCTGACCCAAGGCCATTCCAGCAGCTGCAAGTGGAGGAGTGGGGAATTCAGCCTGGTTCTCCCAGATAAGAGTCCACACACTTAACCACTACACCAAAGCAATATGATGCTCTCCACAAGTCCTTGCAGAGCCCCACTTATTAAATCTGTAACCATCTTGCTTCCTTGGTAATCCATTTGCCTACAGTAAAAACCTCCAAGGTGCTCCAAAGCCCAGGCCCTTTCGGAAGCCCGTGCCTGCACCAGTGAAGTCCGCAGAACAAACGGTTTCAAAAAGGGGCTGGGGTCGGCTGAAGAGACAAAAGGCCCTTCTGTGAGATGCAGGCAGCCACTGAAGCAGAAGACCGAAGAGGAGCGGAGTGCAGAGATCAGTCCCTAATTTGGGGCTGGGACATCTTATCCCTCTTACAATCAACCTCTTCTCAAAAGAGACCATTCAGGTTCAGCCAAAAGTGAAACCGGTAGGAAAGGCCCTATTCAAGTATTATCGGGATATCAAATTCTGCTCGGCTTGTCGTTTGATCAGAGCTCAGGGCTATGAAAGCAGACCGGGGGTGGGGGGGAGGTGGTCCATGGAAATCCAAGGCCCTGGGCACCCCCTTCCAGCTCCAGCTTTCAGAGTATTTAAGATGACAACAAGCTAGGGTTGCCAATCCCCAGGTGGGGGCAGGGGATCCACTGATTTGGAGACCCTCCCCCCGCTTCAGGGTCGTCAGAAAGCGGGGGGAGGGGAGGGAAATGTCTGCTGGGAACTCTATTATTCCCTAGGGAGATTTATTCCCATAGAAAATCATGGAGAATTGATCCACGGGTATCCGAGGCTCTGGGGGGGCTGTTTGTTGGGGTAGAGGCACCGAATTTTCATCTAGTGCCTCTCCCCCAAATAATCCCCAAGTTTCAAAAATATTGGACCAGGGGGTCCAATTCTATGAGCCCCAAAAGAAGGTGCCCCTATCCTTCATTATTTCCTATGTAAGGAAGGAATTGAAAAGGTGTGTGGTCCCTTTAAACGTGATGGCCAGAACTCCCTTTGGAGTTCAATTATGCTTGTCACAGCCTTGATCTTGGCTCCACCCCTAATGTTTCCTGGGTCCACCCCCAAAGTCTCCTGGCTCCACCCCCAAAGTCCCCAGATATTTCTTGAATTGGACTTGGCAACCCTGCAACAAGCTCGCTAGTCTCCTAGACCTCCAGCCTCAGAGTCTGTCCTCTGTGTGGCGTATTTAATGAGGGATGGAGTTTCCCCAATTTCATCCTACTTCCCAGCTTCCGCGATTAGTTGACTATTAGCAGTTCTTTCTGGTAAAGGTGGGGCAGGTGCAGCCGATGAAGGCGGTTTGGGCAGGCAGGCAAGGCGAGAGAAGAAGAACCAAGGACAGGGTCGTGCAGGGGGGACCATGGACTGGGAAGCAGAAATGCAAACCCCAGGTGTGAACAAGCAGGCACAATGCGATCCCCAGAGGGGGCAAGAGATGATTACACAAACTTACAAAAGCCATTCCTGCCATATGCTGTGTGGCTGGAGAGAACCTAAGTGAGGTCTAGGGAGCCCAAACTCAACTCTCTCTTTTTAAAATAGCAAGCTTGTAGTTTGGCCCTTTTAATGCAGCTGATGCCCCTGCCAGCCTCCCCCCCTCCCCCGTACACTGGGACCGATTTTCCACCAGCCTTACGCCGCTCTCACACTCCTCTGCAACGGTTCCGTCGGATTTCACCCTCTCTGCCCCGGGGCTGCAACTAGCTTCGCCTTTTTCACACGGCAAACAGAAACTGGCTTTTAGAGGATCTCGTTTGCCGCGCGAAAGAGGCGGAGCAAGTTGCAGCCTCGGGGCAGCTTATGCGAAATCCGACAGAAATCTTCCCCGCGGAGAAGAGGAGAGTGAGAGCGAGGTAAGGCGAGTGGGGAATCGGTGTGGCTCATCTGAAGGTGCCTGCAACTTGTACTGGGTCCCTTTCCCCTTTTTAAGTTCTCATTGGCCAAACTGAATAGCTTCAAAAAACATAACAGGGGGGTTTTCAAACCACCAAGAACGCCAAAGTCCTTGGAGTAGAGAGTGACCAGGGCCGGATTAACAATTAGGCCAAGTAGGCACCGGCCTATGGACCCCCAAGCCTTTAGGGGCCCCAGGCTGGCTCCCCCCCCCCAGTTTCCCCCCTGCTTGCAGCCCTGCCAGCCTGCCCGTTCAGCCAGCAACTGAGCCACTCTTTGCCCGACTTGCCTGGTGCAGCTGCTCCCGGAGTCATCACCAAGTTTGCCTCTCTCTGCCTCTCCCCCACAGCTTTGTCAAGGGGGCTTTTGAGAAGGGGTCTGCAGGCTGCAGCAGGGCTCCGAGATAATTTGTGAGCCCCCCCCCCCAAGATTTTGACTGCCTAGGGGCCTCCATGGGGTTTAATCTGGCACTGAGAGTGACCAAATCTGAACTCGCAACAGGCAAAATCATAAGTGTGTTTGGGGTAGGGAAAAACAACAACAACTGGTGGCAGACCTGGAAACAATGCACACCCCGTCGATGGCAGCAATCTGGTCACACGTCCCCCAAGTTTACTGAAATGTTCAGACCAAGGGGGTGGGGGGCTTCTCAGCTCACCCAAGGGCAGCTGTTCTGTGAGTAATTTTCCTGTTTTCTTCCTAGCTTCTGCATTTGATGTCCACATTCCCTCCCAGATATCAGTATGTGTCTGCTAATGCATCAAACTCCTTTTTCAATCTGGGAGCAACTTCACCCTACGCACCACCAAAGGAGGGGCAAAAATAGCCCACCCCCAAAATGGAATTGGATGCCTAAAAGGTTGATGGTAAATGCATGTTTAAAAAGGGCTAAGCAACCAACCAATGGAATCAGAACAATGAAATCCTTCACCCACAGTGGGCATGTGTGTACCGCATACACAGTGTGGGCAAAGGAACTGCTGCATTCAGTATGAATATATTATCTCACATTCTCTCGGGTGTGGCTGTAAAGATCCGTCTCCAGGCACTGATACTCCCACGGAGTTGTTCTGCGCCACAGGAATTATTTTGGAATGCATGCACGTGACCTTAAAAAGTTAACTGGAATACGGATTCCTTCATATAGCATGGATGTGGAATTAAATGGAGACCACTGAAGAAGGTCTTTGCAGCCGAAACGTGTCTGGTCTGACTTTGTTGGCTCGCTGTTTCCAAGCAGCGCCACCAGGGCCGGTGCTAGGGCTTCTACCGCTCAAGGCAGCCCCCTGTGCAGCGCCCCCCCCCTCAGTAAAATGAAAGATCACCGCTGCAATATGACATCAAAAGTGACATCAAAAGCAGGCAAAGGACGGGGAGAGCCGAGACTTGCATACCGCGCTCCTGCAAGGAGAGCGGTAAGCAAGCCCCGCCCCCCAGGTTCTTGCTTTCAGGAAGCCTGATCGGGGGTGGGGAGAGCTGAGGCTGGCGTATCTCTCCCTGTCAGACGGCTGGATGGTCTCTCCAGCTGTTCGCCGGAGCCCCACAGCTGTGCCACTTAATTGGTGATCTGTTGAGCGGGCTGAGAGCGCAGTACACAAGCCCTTGCAGGAGTGCGGTACGCAAGCCCTTGTAGGAGTGCGGTATGCAAGCCCTTGTAGGAGCATCAGTCAATCTATCAGGTCCACTATTGCCAATGCCTACCCAGACTGGCAGCTGCTCTCTAGGGTCTTTCCCATCACCTCCTGCTGGTCTTTCAACTGGAGATGCCGGGGATTGAACCTGGGACCTTCTGCATGCCAAGCACAGGCTCTGCCACTGAGCCACAGCCCCTCTCCAGGGTTCTCCAGGGTCTCAGGCCGAGGTCTTTTCCGTCACCTACTGCTTAGTCCTTTCAACCGGAAGATGCCAGGGACCTTCTGCATGCTGAGCAGAAGCTGAGCCACGACCATTTCCCCCTCCTCCCCTGTATTCTCCCAGCAACAGCCCTGTGAGGTTGCTTCGGCTGAGTGAATGTGACTGACCCCAGGTCACCAACCTGGAGAGCTTTATGGGAGGAGGGGGGCATGAACCTCCTAGATCTCAGCCTGACACTGACCATGAGAGAACTCGGCCTCTTCAGCGAGTGGCTGATACCTGAAACAGGAACGTTTTGGTCCTTACCTAACACTGTCAAGACAGTGCGCGATTGCAATAAAAAAGGCCAATGCCATGCTGGGAATTATTAGGAAGGGAATTGAAAACAAATCAGCCAGTATCATAATGCCCCTGTATAAATCGATGGTGCGGCCTCAGTTGGAATACTGTGTACAATTCTGGCCACTGCATCTCAAAAAGGATATTATAGATATTATAGCATTAGGAAAAGGGCAACTAGTGGGGCTCTTTAGCTTGGAGAAACGTCAACTGCGGGGTGACATGATAGAGGTTTACAAGATTATGCATGGGATGGAGAAAGTAGAGAAATAAACACTTTTCTTCCTTTCTCACAATATGAGAACTCGTGGGCATTCGATGAAATTGCTGAGCAGTCAGGTTAAAATGGATAAAAGGAAATCCTTCTTCACCCAAAGGGTGATTAACATGTGGAATTCACTGCCACAGGCGGTGCAAGCATAGCCAGCTTCAAGAGGGGATTGGATAAGCATATGGAGCAGAGATCCATCAGTGGCTATTAGCCACAGCTTATTGTTGGAGCTTTCAGTCTGGGGCAGTGATTCTCTATTCTTGGCGCTTGGGGGGGGGGGGGCAAGAGTGGGAGGACTTCTAGTGTCCTGGCCCCACCAGTGGACCTCCTGATGGCACCTGGTGTTTTTGGCCACTGTGTGACACAGAGTATTAGACAGGATGGGCCTTTGGCCTGATCCAACATGGCTTCTCTTATGTTCTTATGTGACATAGAGTGCTGGACTGGACGGGCCATTGGCCTGATCCAACATGGCTTGTTTTATGTTCTTGTGTCAGGGGCAGAGATGCTCTGTATTCTTGGTGCTTGGGTGGGGGAGGGCACAGTGGGAGGGCTTCTAGTGTCCTGGCCCCACTGGTGGACCTCCTGATGGCACCTGGTGTTTTTGGTCCCTGTGTGACACTGAGTGTTGGACTGGATGGGCCACTGGCCTGATCCAACATGGCTTCTCTTATGTTCTTATGTCTGGGGCAGTGATGCTCTGTATTCTTGGTGCTTGGGTGGGGGAGGGCACAGTGGGAGGGCTTCTAGTGTCCTGGCCCCACTGGTGGACCTCCTGCTGGCACCTGGTGTTTTTGGTTCCTGTGTGACACTGAGTGTTGGACTGGATGGGCCACTGGCGTGATCCAACATGGCTTCTCTTATGTTCTCCCTCCCTGTCTCGCACACAGAGCCAAGTCTCCCATCTTTGATTAAGGTCAAGAAACCTTTTGTTGAGGGGGGGGGCAGGGCGTTTGTAATCCCCACTTGCCAGACGGCACGGAGCTTTACCGGGAGCCCTCTGATGAATTGGTGCACCTGTTCTTGTTGCGGGGCTTGGGGAGGGGTGGGGGGACCGACCCTCCCTCTGGTCCTGGGAAGCAAAGATGCCTCCAGGAGGTTGGTTCACCACCCCTGATGACTGCGAAGCAAGCTGACGGGTGTCCCGGAAGCCATTTGGGCGGCCTCTCTGGGAAAGGGCTGCTGCTGCTGCCGCCGCCTGCGTAATTCAGTGCAATCTGGCATTTCGGCAGCAGGCGAGGGGGCCTGGGAGAGAACAGCCACCCTCCTCCCCCCCCCCGCCTGTTATCTCCTGCCAGCTGCCAAACACCTGATACCTGGGCCTGGGGAGGGGGAGGGGGGCTGCCAGCCAGCTGTGAACACCTGTCCCTGTCAGACGGCTGGATGGTCTCTCCAGCTGTTCGCTGGAGCCCCACAGCTGTGCCACTTAATTGGCGATTTGTTGAGAGGGCTGAGAACAAAACTCAACCAGACAAAGGGGAAGGGGGGGCCAAGGCGCCGGAAGACAACCTGTTCCCAGCCAGGAGGCTTTGGAAGGCAGGCGGAGCAGGCAGGATGACAGCAACTCCCTCCCCCCCCCTCCCCACAGCAGCCCCCAGGTGCAGAGCTGAGGCAGGCAGGCAGGCACAGGCCCCTTCTGCAGACCTGCAGTGAAGAAGGCCCCGCTCCAGAAGGGGGGGCGGGAGCTGCAGAGAGCAGAAGGAGCCTGAGGGAGGGAAGGGCACAGGGAGGAACACAAGACCAACCGCCCCCAGGGCAGCGTTGCCAATCTCCAGGTGGAGGCCAGAGATCTCCTAGTATTCCCACTGGCCTCCAAACTCCACGGGTCACCTAAGGGTCATCTTCTCATGGAAAACTTTCATTCCACTTCTGCTGCAGAACACAGCTGCTTCTGAAGGTGGACCGGAGGGCCTGACACATTGCTGAGGTCCTCCCCCTCCTGGTTGCAACCTGCAAATCCCCAGGGAGCTCCAGATCCTACCAGGGCCCCAGCTACCTGGAAGCACCAGATTGCACGGCATTCTGCAAGCACCAGAGAGGCAGCCTGAGTGGCTCAGTACGGCCAGCAGTGCTGAAATCCTGGGGGGCCCCTCGCAAATGATCTCAGAGCCTGAGGGCCTGCCCCACCACCCACAGCCCCTGCTGCAGCTGCTTCAAAGCCCCTTGGGCTAAGTTATGGGGGAGAGGCAGAGAGAGGCAAACTTGGTGATGGCACCAGCAGCAGCCGCACCAGGCAAGTCGGGCAAAGAGCAGCTCAGTAGCTGGCTGCACATGCAGGATGGGAGGGGGGGAGCAGCCCGAGGCCCCTAAAGGCATGTGCCAGTGCCTATTTAGCCAAATTGTTAATCCAGCTCTGGTTGCCAGATCTGTTTGGAAAATACTTGGTGACTTTGGGGGTGGATCCGAAATAGAGCGGGGTTTGGAGAGGGGCGGGGCCTCAGCAGGGCACAATGTTGTAGCATCCCCCCTTCCAAGCAGCTCTTTTCTCCAGGGGAGCTGATCTCTGCCACCTGTTACTCGGTGGTAAGAGCGGGAGCTCTCCAGGTCCCACCTGGAGGCTGTACAATCCACAAAGAGAATCACAGTAATTATAGGCAGAGAAATCCAAAGCACAAGGCTTTCCGTGAAAACCAGCCTCCGTACAACCAACAAACTCACCAAACAATTCAACAATTACAAAAGCATGTATTGGTTCATGATAGACCACACAATTAGTCCTTAGCAAAATAGGGAAGGTGTTCACCAAGAATCAATCCAGTCTTTATAGCAATCATTGCTCAGTTCATTCCAAGGAGTCCTGGTGAAATAGTTGTGCAATTGATTAATGTTTCTCAGTACATGCAGCCAGCAATGCAAAAGGTTGAAAAGAACAAGGTCGTACTGGAACTCTTGTTTCACACAGGCTTCTTCGAGCTGCAAAAATCCTTTTTACAACATTTTCATACCCTGGGCAAAAAACGCCATCCCATTGCAGTGTTGAGAGGCACTTGAATAAGCCTGTGCGAAACAAGGGTTCCAGTACGACCTTGTTCTTTTCAACCTTTTGGATTGCTGGCTGCATGTATTGAGCAATGATTGCTATAAAGACTGGATTGATTCTTGGTGAACACCTTCCCTATTTTGCTAAGGACTAATTGTGTGGTCTATCATGAACTAACACATGCTTTTGTAATCGCTGAATTGTTTGGTGAGTTTGTTGGTTGTACGAAGGCTGGTTTTCACGGAAAGCCTTGTGCTTTGGATTTCTCTGCCCACCTGGAGGCTGGCAACCCAGTGCTCCTGAGCCTAAACACCTGTCAGGCCCTGGAAGTGAAGATGCCCCTTCTGCTCCTCTCAGCCCACCTGGGAACAATTGGGGGGTGGTGGTCTTCAGCAATGGCCATCCTTCTCAAGGCAAAGGCCGGCTGCCAATGTTGTCCAGCTCCCAGCTTAAGTTGGCAGCTCTGAGCTGGGAAATTCCTGAAGTTTTATCTTTTTTTGGGGGGTGGGGGGGGAGTTGAGCCTGGGGAGGGTGGGTTTGTGGAGGACAGGGACCTCAGTGGGGTACAATGTCAGAGTCCGTCCACCAAAGCAGCTGTTCTCTCCAGGGGCACTGTAATCTGGAGACAAGCTATAATTCCAGGAGATCTCCAGGCCCCACCTGGAGGCTGGCGACCCTGCTTCCCAGTGGGGAAGCGGGCCTCCTCAAGAGGAGCTGATCCTCCTTGCCTCTCCTGGCTCTTGGCTAGAACTGGATTGATTGGCCTGATTCTGCGCAGCCCTTTCAGACCTTCGCTCTCTTCTTCGCAATGTCCAGCACAAAGGGCTCTGCAAGGCACTGGCACTCCAGAGCAGAAAGGGAGCTTACAGCTCAACCTTCTCCCAAGGCTGAACCGCTCTGTTTCCGGAAGCCCTTCTTACCACGGAGGGACCTGCTGGTTTGAAAAGGCTTGTGGCTCTCCTGCCCGTCCAGCAACAGCTGGCCAAAAGTGTCCAGTTGCTGGGCCGGTCGGGCATGCATTTGGAGGGGCTGTGACGTTCAACTGAAGTCCTGTATCAAGGATGCCAGTTGCTTCCTAGCGCTAACCTCCCCTGTCCTGTGAAGAAGAAGACTGCAGACTTATACCCCACCCTTCTCTCTGAATCAGAGACTCAGAGCGGCTTACAATCTCCTATAGCTGTTCCCCCCACAACAGACACCCTGTGAGGTGGGTGGGGCTGAGAGAGTTCTCACAGAAGCTGCCCTTTGAAAGACAGAGTCTCAGAGTGGCCTACAATTTCCTTTACCTTCCTCCCCCACAACAGACACCCTGTGAGGTGGGTGGGGCTGAGAGAGTTCTCCCAGCAGCTGCCCTTTGAAGGACAACCTCTTCCAGAGCTATGGCTGACCCAAGACCATTCCAGCAGCTGCAAGTGGAGGAGTGGGGAATCAAACCCCGTTCTCCCAGATAAGAGTCCACACACTTCACCACTACACCAAACTGGCTCTGTGCAGACAAAGTTTTGGCTGGCCTCTCTCTTCCTCCTTAAAGTGGGGTTGCCAATCCCCAGGTGGGGGCAGGGGATCCCCTGGTTTGGAGACCCTCCCCCTGCTTCAGGGTCATCAGAAAGCGGGGGGAGGGGAGGGAAATGGCTACTGGGAACTCTATTATTCCCTATAGAGCTTATTCCCATAGGAAATTATGGAGAACTGATCCGTGGGTATCTGGGGCTCTGGAGAGACTGGCGTTAGAGGTAGAGGCACCAAATTTTCAGTAGAGCATCCAGTGCCTCTCCCCAAAATACCCCCCAAGTTTCAAAAAGATTGGACCAGGGAGTCCAATTCTATGAGCCCCAAAAGAAGGTGCCCCTATCCTTCATTATTTCCTATGGAAGAAAGGCATTTTAAAAAGTCTGTGATCCCTTTAAATGTGATGGCCAGAACTCCTTTGGGCGTTCAGTGATGCTTGTCACACCCTTGCTCTCAGCTCCACCCCCAAAGTCCCCAGATATTTCTTGAATTGGACTTGGCAACCCTACCTTAAAGTGGTGAAATGCAGCAAAAGCTACCTGAGCCTCTGTGAGGTGCTCTGAAAAGCAGACACCTGGGCAGAATAAACCAGACACGTCACAGAAACGCAGCGAGGAAGAGAAAGAAGTGGGAAGGAGGACAAGGCCGGAGAGGCCTGGTTTGGACCCAGGACCTGCCTTCCCAGGGCTACACCCAGCCTCCACCTCCCCACAGCTGAGGAGACAGCCCTGCGTTTTAAAAAAGGTGTCTGGACAGCGGATGAGTGGATGGAAGCTCGTCTTGTATCACCACCACCACCACCCTCCCCACTGGAAGAGCACTTTGAAATCCAATGCAAAGTTTGTGAAGAAGTCTGAACTCTTTGAGACCTCTTTCTTATATATGCCAAAAAAGGGCAAGCTTGGCAGGACGTCACACTCTGGGGGCAGGAAATCCCACCGAGCAAGCCCACAAATGCCTCAGGAAAAGAGGAGATGCCCACAAAAGGCTATTTCAAAACAACTGCGGAGGTTTTAAACCCAGCCTCTGGGTCTGGGGCCCCGAACCGGGCTCTCCGCCATCTCAAGCACAGATCCTGCCCCGTCTCAACTCAACGAACGCTGGGAATGGAGGGAGCAGATCTGTTCTCTGCTACGGAGATAGGCCTGCTCAGCTCAACTGAACCACCAGCCCCCCCACCCCGCCTCCATTTTGCTCAGCAGCGGGATGGGCTGCCCGGGGAGGGAGGTGGGGAGCTTCCCCTTGCCAGCAGCCTTTAAGCAGCAGCTGGACAAACACTCACTAGGCTGATCCTGCATTGAGCAGGGGGTTGGACTAGATGACCTCTTGCCCCTTCCAATTCTAGACGTCCTTTTTCCTCTGCGCCAAAGCATTTCCTCCAGTCACATCAAAAACTGGTTTTCAAGCAGGGCTTTATTTTTTTGTAGCAGGAACTCCTTTGCCTGTTAGGCCACACCCCCCCCCCCGATGTAGCCAGTCCTCCAAGAGCTTCCAGGGCTCTTCTTACCGGGTCTACTGCAAGCTCTTGGAGGATTGGCTACATCAGGGTTGTGTGGCCTAAGAGGCAGAGCTCCTGCTGCAAAAAAGCCCCTTTTCAAGTGATGGCCTTTCCAAACCAGTGACTTCTGTTTCTCCATAGCACTTAAAAGCAGCCACCGCAGCAGCCCCCCAGTGTCTGACGGCTGGGTGAAGAGGAACTGGGGGTGAAAGGCAAGGCTCCAGCGCAAAGGATATAGAATCTCAGCCTCAGGTCAGAAACCCCTGCACAAAACAACCCAGGCCAGTTGCCACCGCCCCTTTGGGATCATGACCCTGCACCCCCATGGCTTAGGTTTCTCCCCTCTGCTCTGCTTGACCCACAGAGAGCTCCCTGAACATGTGGCCCCAAAACACCCACAGCCTCCTGATGTTACGCCCAGCGTCACACTACACAAGAGGGAGGATACCGGGACAGGAATTCATGGGTATGAGCCAGACAAACACCTCACAAGTGTCCTGAAATCTGTGCTCTGTGTCTGCAACCCACCCACCTGGACACATGGCACACAAGGCCTTCCCACTACAGTCTCGGTCGGCCGGGGAGTCCACCACAGGGCCTTCTCTCCCTCCTGGATGCCTCATGTCTCTCTCAGGGCTCCACAGTCCGCCCGGGGGCCCTCCTCCATCGCAATGCCTGCTTCCTGTCTATCACTGCTCTGCCTAACTGGGCAGCCTTCTCACCCAGAGACCGGAGAGCTTCTCGCCCTTTCTGCAGACTGAATCAGTGCCGGATTAAACCCTATGCAGACCCCTAGGCAGTTGAAATCTTGGGGGGGGGGGCCTCGCAAATTATCTCTGCGTCCGAGTGCCTGCCCCCACCGCCTGTGGCCCCCGCTGCAGCCTGCAAGCCCCTTCTCAAAAGCCCCTTTGACAAAGCTGCAGAGGAGAGGCAGAGAGAGGCAAACTTGGCGGCAACGCCAGCAGCAGCCGCACCAGGCAAGTGGGGCAAAGAGCAGCTCAGTTGCTGGCTGCCCGTGCTGACTGGGAGGGCTGCAAGCAGGGGGGAAACGGGGGGAAAGCCAGCCTGGGGCTCCTGAAGGCATGGGGGCCCATAGGCCAGTGCCTAATTGTTAATCCGGCTCTGGACTGAACATCCTCGCAGCCTCAACAGAGTTTCTCCTTGCCCCGCTCCCTCCCTGAGAAGTGGCAGAAGGCGATACGTTGGAGATGAAAGATCTGGGGGGCCACAGAAGCACCAAAGGCAGCGGATCAAGAGACGCTGGCATTGGCCAGCAGCCCATCCCTTCTCCAAGTCACCGTCAAGAACGGGGGCTGTGGCCTGTACGACTGGAGGAACGAGGGCCCTGCCGGTGGGGGAGAAATTGATACGGCCCTCCAGACACCCCACGGAGGGCAAAGGTCAGCCCTGCCTCTCTCCTGCTTTGGATCCCCGTCTCTACTCGTGCCAGCCGATGAGGCAAGGGGGGGGAGGCTCCTACCTGCATCCACATCGTTGGGCCACCCGCTGGACTGGCTGCTGCCAGCTGCAGGGGAACGCCCCGTCCCCGGGTAGAAGACGTCATCGACGGGGCTCTCCATCTCGCTGTCGTCTATCGACTTGGGACGCTTGGTGGAACTGCGTGGGGGGAGCGGGGGAAGGGAACACAGAGGGGGGGACCAGCAGTCAGTGACAGCAGCGGGCAGTGGCAAAAGCAAGCTGGCCACCGAGAAGAGCCTTCCTGACGCCGGGGCCCCCGTGGGCTTGCTCGCCCAAGGACCACCAATCCAGAGTCATGAGATTTTAGTCCAGGAGTTTCTTAGAGACTAACAACCATTTCAGGAGAGAAGCGTCCAAAAGTCAAGGCAGGCGCTCTCTTGCCGGTCTCTAAGGTCCTCCGGGGCTCAAACCCAGCTGCGGGAAAACCACGGCTCTCCCCTGCAACTGTTTCCACAGAAGAATCTGGCTCAAGGAAGGGCTGGAACTTGCTCCTTCGGCTCCTCAGAGGGCCAAGTGAACTTGAAGGAGCACAGCACTCTCCCATCGCCTCCTGCTTCCCACCCCCTCCCCAAAGCGAGGGCTGCAGCCAGGCAGGGGGCCAAGGAGGGTCTGGCGCACAGATGACCCCTGGTGTTGGGAGACTCACCTGCTAGAAGGCGGAGACGTGATGGACCGTCTGCCTAGGGCCACTTGATTGATGTTGTAGTAACTGGGGCTCTCCAGGTCGGCCAGAGAGAAATTGGGACCGGACGCTGTGGCCACGGGAGCTGAAGAAGGGGAGACAACAGCTCAGAGAGAAGAAGAAGAAGATATTGGATTTATATCCGGCCCTCCACTCCAAATCTCAGAATCTCAGAGTGGCTCACAAACTCCTATATCTTCTCCCCCCCACAGCAGACCCCCTGTGAGAGGGCTCTCCTGGAAGCTGCCCTTTCAAGGACAGAGACTTAGAGCAGCCTACAATCTCCTATATCTTCTCCCCCCACAATAGACACCCTGTGACGTGGGTGGGGCTGAGAGAGCTCCCACAGCAGCTGCCCTTTCAAGGACAGAGACTTAGAGCGGCCTACAATCTCCTATATCTTCTCCCCCCACAATAGACACCCTGTGACGTGGGTGGGGCTGAGAGAGCTCCCACAGCAGCTGCCCTTTCAAGGACAGAGACTTAGAGCGGCCTACAATCTCCTATATCTTCTCCCCCCACAACAGACACCCTGTGACGTGGGTGGGGCTGAGAGGGCTCTCACAGCAGCTGCCCTTTCAAGGACAACCTCTGCCAGAGCTCTGGCTGCCCCAAGGCCATTCCAGCAGCTGCAAGTGGAGGAGAGGGGAAGCAAACCCCGTTCTCCCAGATAAGAGTCCGCACACTTCACCATTGCACCAAACTAGCTCGGGTAACTTTGGAGAGTCTTGCACAGCCTGATAATTCTCCTACTCCTGACTCCTTTTCCTGTACTCTGCTTACCTTGTTCTGCTTCCCAGTTCCAGGCGAGGGAATACAGCTGCTTTGTGGGAAGTCTAGCCCGGTGTGATGGGCACTGCAGTCCTTTCCCTAAGCCCCACCCAGCCTTCAACCAACCACAGGGTTGGTGCCTGTCCTTCCACACTACCCACAGGTGCCCCTGCTTTTCTCCAGAAACTTGAGTGTCAGAATTCTGGGGCGGGCGAGGAGACAGAATACTCAGAACGTTCCAAATCTGGTCTGCATATTTGGTTCCATGACTGGACGGCAAAGTAGGTTTTGAATAAAGCCTGCCCACCTCCCACAGCCCTGCCGTGTTCACGGAGGCTTCAACAAGGGAAGCAGAGTGCGAGGCAGTGTGGGCTGAAGGGTTCACCTTCCCCTCCTGCCAGCAAACCACAGTTGCAGTGGGACGGTTAGCCAAAGGACTGAGAGGAATCTCCACCGCAGAGCTGGCAGCACCAACACAGCCCCTAACTTTAGCCACAGAGTATGTCCAGCCCACGGAAATAGACCACAGGCTTGAATTCTGAGATAAGAAGACTGCAGATTTATATCCTGCCCTTCGCTCTGAATCAGAGACTCAGAGCGGCTTACATCTCCTATATCTTCTCTCCACACAACAGACATGCTGTGAGGTGGGTGGGGCTGAGAGGGCTCTCACAGCAGCTGCCCTTTCAAGGACAGAGTCTCAGAGCGGCTTACATCTCCTTTATCTTCCTCCCCCACAACAGACACCCTGTGAGGTGGGTGGGGCTGAAAGGGCTCTCACAGCAGCTGCCCTTTCAAGGACAACCTCTGCGAGAGCTCTGGCTGACCCAAAGCCATTCCAGCAGCTGCAAGTGAAGGAGTGGGGAATCAAACCCGATTCTCCCGGATAATAGTCCATGCACTTAACCACTACACCAAACTGGCATCTCAGAAGAAAGGTGGAAGGGGAAGGGGCTCCAATGGCTGGCAGCACTGCTGGACAGGAAGTAGATGCCAAAGCACCTGGCATGAACCAGCACAGCCAGAAACTCCACCAGATGACAAGGCGGCTCTGCACCTGCTCCCTGACATGGGGCCAAAGGGGAACAGGGAAGACAGCCTAAAGCAAGGTGCACACCCAGCTGCCCTCTCCTGTTCCCCTGCCAGGAAGAGCCCTTGCCCACAGAGCAAGAGACAGAGGGGCAAACACCTTTTCTGGGTGTGGCAGGAGCCACCATTGAGGAAGCCCTGCTCCCCTCTGCCTGCTTCTGCAGTGACGAGCAAATACCCACACACTGCATGGACTAGTAGGGATGATGAGGGCAATGGGGGGGGAGGATGAGGAGAGAGAACTGTCCTTGACTCCTAAGAGGAACAGGATTGGAGAGGAGGCCCCTTCGGATCATTTCTTGAAACTGGTTCTGCCCTTTTGCTAGATCCCCTTTCCACGTCTTTCCATTTTGGAGCCCACCCACAGTCAGAAATGTCATCATATGTGCTGAAGGAGCTTAAGGAGCGGTGGCTACACCAGCGAGGGCTATGCCACTGAGACGGTCTGCGTGTGTCTTGCCAAGTCCCCGGCCGCTGACTAAAACCACCCCAGGCGGCTCGACTTACTCTGCGACACTCTCACCAGCTCCGTGACGTTCCAGACACCCGACGTCACAAAACAGTCCTGGAAAGTCAGATGCCCTGCAAAGACAGGAAGGGGGGCACTGGTGACAAAGGGGGGTGAGTGGATCCTGCCCTGACTCTACTGCCCCCCGCCCCCGAGCGAAGAATATTCATTTGCTTACATCCAGGGGTCGTTTTGTAGAAAAAGAGGTGCCGGAGCTCATTGGCACAACTCATTTGCATATGCCATACCCCCTCGACATCACCGGAAGGGGGTACTAAGTTATATCAGCTCCGCGTCTACCTGAAAATGCTTCTTGAATTAGAATTGTCATAATAAAACTTTACTGCCATCATACTTCTAAAATTATTTTCTCTTCTATGGCCACAGTGGCATGAGGAAGATTTCCATCTGTCTGCTTTATATGTTTTGGTTATTTCCCCATTTTTTTGTGGGGGAAATACTAGAAAGTTTTGTAAAATCTTAAAGAGTTCAGCAAAATTCTCACAGGGGGTTTGAACAAAGGAGCCCAGAAGCAAGTATTTTTTATTTACCTTTTTTTTGGGGGGGGGGGGGGTGTTAAGAAAGAAAAATGTAGACGTTCCAGAGCTCCACTTCTGTGAGCTCCTGCTGAAAATGAGGCCTGGCTCATATCTAAAGCCTTCCTTCCATACAAGAAGCCTTCATCCAACTTAAGAGGCTCTTCCATTGGAAGAAGAACTGCTTAAGTGGAAGGAAGATTCCGTATGTTGGAGATGTGAAAGCCCGGAAAAAAAATGGGAAAATTCGGGGGGGGGGGGGGGGGGACTGTTTCCCTCCCATTTTTTCCTTAAGCTTTTTTTCTCTTTTTTTCCCAAAAAAATTGAAAAAAAGAAAAGAAATTGATTATGGAATGTTTTATTTTAACATGATGGATAAAATATTTTGAGACAAGGTGTTCAAATGTTTTTCAAATCATTTCTAAAAAATAAGTCTGGTATCAGATTATTCTAATTTCTGTGCACGGAGGACAAGCAAGTCCTAAGTCATGCCCAGTCATTGGAACTTAGTCCTACATTCCCTTCGATACACTTCCCCCCCTCTTCAACTCTTTTTTATGAGAATGAGGTTGTTTTTTTATTTAATACTGTGGAGGGGAAATATTTTATTTATGTATTTATTTCCGTTGACTTATAGGCCGCCCTTTCCCATAATGGGCTCAGGGCGGCTTCCAGCACAGCAGAACAATCAAACCAGTTTAAAACAGTTAAAAAATTAAACAATTTCGCTGTGACTCAGAGTGGTAAATCGGCAGAACTGGGCCTGGTCGAGGCAAGCCGGACGTCCCTTGAGCCGGGGATGGTCAGAAGATGCTGCCTGGCTGATCAATATGGGGGGAGACGGTCCCGCAGGTCCCAGGCAGTGCAAGGCTTTGCATGTCACTATTAAAACCTTAAAGCAAATCCGGTACTCAGTTGGTAGCCAGTGCAGACTGCGCAGCATCGCAGTCTGAATGATTGTTACTTCTGGATTTTTAAAAATTGTTTTGTGGAGGTTTTTTGTCGTTCCACATAAACTAGAAAACAGTTCAGGACATTATTGCTCCATTTGTTATGATTACAAATAAATATTATTTTAAAAGTAATTTGTTTATAATAATTGTTTTGATACACTATATTTTTAATATGCTAGTTATGATCATTTCATGCCAATTAAATTGTCCATAGTCATATTTTATGTTCCTAAAGTAACAAAATTACTTTCAATCTGGAAAAGAAAAAGGAAGTGCTAATGTAACATTTTTTTTCAATTTTTGCAAAAAATTCTGTTTTTTCGGGGGGGTGGGGAACAGGAAAAACCTGAGGTTTTTTCTGAGCTTCAAAATTTTCAGAAATTTTACATCTCTACGCTGGACAGGCCATTTTGAGGAAGGAGAGGAGTGCAGACAGAGCTGTTTTCAGCGACTGCGGCTGAGGCATCGATTGCCACCACCAGGTGACTGAACGAGGGGCCAGATCGGTTTTTTTAAAACTTTATTTAACTATTTTTTTAAATTATTTTTTAAAAAAAGCTTTATTTAACTTGATTAAGATTACATAGTACATTAACAGAAATATTTGAGATAACATTCCGCTGAAATCTTTGTACTCTGCTTCATTACACCAGAGTTGAGCAACTCTTGGGGGGGGGGGGGAAGTTTGCTCAACTATATTCTATTGAGATATATTCTAATTTATTTTTAAGAATGTCCGTTGGATTACTGGAAAAAAAATTCTTTACGTTTTGTGATTCATTGGTGGAATATTATCTGAGGTGGTGGGGGCTACAAGCACAGCCAGCTTCAAGAGGGAATTGGATAAGCATATGGAGCAGAGGTCCATGAGTAGCTATTAGTTACAGCTTATCATTGGAACTCCCTGTCTGGGGCAGGGATGCTCTGGATTCTGGATGCTTTGGGGGGGGCACAGTGGGAGGGCTCCTAGTGTCCTGGCCCCACTTGTGGACCTCCTGATGGCATTTGGGGGGTTTTGGCCACTGTGTGACACTGAGTGTTGGACTGCAGGGGCCACTGGCCTGATCCAACAGGGCTTCTCTTATGTTCTTATGTTACAATATCTTGTGAGGGTAATTCTAGCTGCTCTCTTATGAAAGTTCCTATTTTGAAATTCTTCCGGAAACCCACAGATCTCCCTGCTAGCCTGGCACGGAGAACTCCACCTACTCTCAACTCTGAACCCCACCCTATAGACCCTTCGCTCCACAGGTCTCCAGAATGCAATTTTCATGATATTCCTTCTCCCATCACAGATCCCTTCTGAACTCTACTGAACTCCTCATAAAGCCCTCTTTTCCCCAGCTACCCACCTCCAGAAAGAGAACACAGTGGAAGGACAGAGCGTGTGCCAGCCATTTACTCACCATTGGGCAGTGGTTTGATGTCCGCATCTCCTTGCTGGTTTGAATTGTCTGATTGTCCCGATTCTGAAAGACAGAAGCAAAACTGGACATCAAGGGGTTGTTGGAGCCGGCCGTATGCAGCAGATGGCAACAGAGGCTCCCTACAAAGGTCTCGAAATCTCTTCCTCATAAGAAGAAGAAGAGGATACTGGATTTGCATCCTGCCCTATACTCTGAATCTCAGAGACTCAGAGGGGCTTACAATCCCCTATATCTTCTTCCCCCTCAGCAGACACCCTGTGAGGCAGGTGGGGCTGAGAAAGTTCTCACAGAACCTGCCCTTTCAGGGACAACTTTCAAGGACAATTCCTACAAGAGCTCTGACTGACCCAAGGCCATCCAAGCAGGTGCAAGTGGAGAAGTGGGGAATCAAACTGTGTTCTCCCAGATAAGAATCCATGCACTTCATCACTACACCAAACATGTCCCCTTCCATCACCATCTTCAACCCCAGGGTGAAGATTTTTGTTTTGTTTTGTTGGCATTCCCTTAGTGTTTTTATGTTTGGGATGTATTTTATTTTATTTTTTTAATTTTATCAGTTTACTGTTAAAAAACTAAAACACACCACAAAAAGAAAAACAAAACACAAACACATATATAATATACACTGAAGCATAGGGATCAAACTAAACTACATACATCATATTCCATCCTTGTCTGTTTCAAGGACTTAAGTTTTTAAATCAAATTTGTTAATATTCCAACTCTTTCCATCTTTCATATCCTAATATTTAACTCAATATCTGTTTCCTAAATCAACTTACCACCTTCATCCACTCATATAATGGCTTCCAAGTTTCTTTACATTCTTGCATATTGCCCTCCTTCAACAACTGTTAAAAATCCATTTCAGCAGCCTCATACAATTTCTGAAGGAATTCCTCCCTTTTTGGAATCTGCTGGGTTTCCCAATATCTAGCATACACCAACCTTGCGGCCGTTACAGCATGTAATAGAAATCTGTTGATTAATTTAGGCAAGGAGTTTGGACACATGTTCAACAAGTACAGTTCAGGTAAATACTGAATATTCATTTTTAACATTTTTAAGATCCAGCTGTTAACCTGTCGCCAGTATTTCCTAGCCTTCTCACATTGCCACCAAATGTGGTAAAATGTACCCTTTACCTTTTTACACTTCCAGCACTTATTGGTGATGTTCGGAAACACCTTGGACAGCTTCTCTGGTGTAATATACCATCGATATGCCATTTTATAAAGATTTTCCTTAAATACGGACGATCTTGTTATTTTTATATTTTCTCTCCATAACTTCTCCCATTCTACCAGCTCTATATTATACCCAATATCTTGCATCCATTTTATCATACTTTCTTTAACGGTTTCATCCTGCATTTTAATATTTAATTAAAAAATTGTAAATTTTTGTAATAAATTTCTCATTAGTTCATAAAATTACAGTATCAAATTCATTCATCTTTTTACCAATTCCAACTTCCTTATCACTTATATAGTTGGATTTAACTTGCATTTTTGTCCACCAATCTAATTGCACATTTTCCTCTATCTTCAAGTCACCTCTATTATCTAATAGGGATTCATAAGCATATGTTTCTTCCCATTGAAATAAATTTGGTTGTACCGAAGCTTCCACTGGTGATAACCATTTTGGTGTATATTTATAAATTTGTGATTTAATTCCTGCCCAGATTCTATATAAAGATTTTCTAATTTCGTGTCTAAGAAATGAACTATTTTTGGATGGAGTTTGGTACCAGATGTAGGACTCGAGGGAGATCTGCTCCCTCCAAAATCAATAATCTTTTCTTCTCTAATAATATGTTTTGGATGTATTTTAACTGCACTTTTAATTGTTTTAGTGATGTGTGATCGGAATGGTTTTAAATCACTTTATCATGTATGTTTTAAACCTTGAATGTTTAAAACCATTCCGATCACACATCACTAAAACAATTAAAAGCGCAGTTGGTCTTAAAGGGGCTGCTTGACTCCTGCTTTGTTCTACTGCTTCAGACCAACACGGCTGCCCGCCTGGATCTAACTACTTGGTGGCCCTTGTGGGGTCAGAAAGGCCAGAGAACACATTTTGTAAATAAAAAGAAATAAATCTCACTCTACTTCACTCGCTTCAGTAGCCAGTGAGAAGGATGCTGCAGAACGGTCACATCTCCCCGGCCCCTTCACCCAAGGCCTGAGGAGATCACGGGGGAAATGGCCGCCCTCAAGAGCTGCCCACTACAGCCAGACAGAGAGCTGCTGGTTCTGAAACGTGCCACAGGGTAGGGAACCGCTTGGTTCTTCCCAGAGTCCTCTGCATTCGCTATACATGGCACCATGACCAGTGTTCCCTCTAAGCTGAGTTAGTGTGAGCTAGCTCACAGATTTTTAGCCCCGGCTCAGACATTTTTGTCGTAGCTCAGGAAGGATTACTCCAGAGCATACTCATTTATGCAGCAGCTCACAGCTTGAATGCCAGCAGCTCACAAAGTAGAATTTTTGCTCACAAAACTCTGCATCTTAATGGGAACATTGGCCATGATGACCTTTATGGCCGAGGACCTGCCTACCTTAGGGACCGTCTCTCCCCATATGTGCCCCAGAGCGTACTGAGATCGGGTGCACAAAATCGGTTGACAATCCCTGGGCCGAAGGAGACCAAACTGAAGAGTACGCGTGAAAGGGCCTTTTCAATCGCAGCTCCACACTGGTGGAACCAACTACCGGAAGAAGTGCGGGCCCTGCGGAGTCTTGATCAATTCCGTAGGGCCTGCAAGATTACCCTTTTCCAAATGGCCTTCACTTAATGTGGATTTAGTCCACTATATCCGGCCATCATAAACTACTGAGGAGAACATTTAAAATATAGCACTGAAAATGTTAGTTTTAATTGTAATTTTATGGTTTTAATTATAATGGTTTTAATTAGTAAATTATATATATCGTTTTCAGATGTTTTTATATCGTAATTTGTAATTCTTATATGTTGTGAGCCACCCTGAGTCTGCTTCGGCGAGGAGGGAAGAAAATAAATAAAATATATTATTATTATTATTAGATGGGGGTGACACCTGAGGCTGCCCCCATTCTGGAATAAGGGTCCCTTGGGGAGGCCCAGAGTACCCTCCTCCCAAGCCCTTCACATTGTCCCTTGCATGTAGAACAGGCAGAGTAACAAAGAACAACAAAATGGTTTATTTTAAACAGAAAAATCAATTAAGGGCAAATGAACAGATGAGGTGCTTTAAGACTATGTAGTAAAGTGGGTGAAGGAGTGACTGGACTGAAGTGTCCCTAGCCGGCCTGCTCTCCCCCCTCAGAGAGAGGGTCTCCTCCCACACAGCAGCCTTTCCACCTCAGGAGGAAAGAAAGACCAGCGTTTGTCTCCTGAGAGAGCTTTTAAACCATTCCCCTCAGAGCCTCCTTGGACGCCGATTGGCTGAAACCAGCACTGAGCATTCTGGGGATTGTAGGCTGCCTCGCCCTACTGTGACACAGGCCTCACAGGCTCCCTAGGACCACTAGGCCTCAGTCTCACAGCACAGCACAGCACAGCACAGAGCATGGCACATGGCCTTACAGCAAAGTCCCAGTTTAGGGACAAACCAGTCCCTGCCCTCTTCTTAAAATGAGGGTGGCGTGACAGGTTACAAGAAGCTGTAAAACCAAAGTTCGACAAGACACAATATCAGCCCATATTTCTATTTGTTGTTCAGTCGCACAGTCGAGTCCGACTCTTTGCGACCCCATGGACCAAGTCACGCCAAGCCCTCCTGTCTTCCACCATCCTTTGAAGTCTGCCCAAATTTGTGTTTGTTACATCAGTAACACTGTCCAGCCATCTCATCTTTTGCCGCCCCCTTCTTCTTTTGCCTTCTGTCTTTCCCAGCATTAGGGTCTTCTCCAGGGAGTGCTCCTTTCTCATTGGGTGGCCCCATGGACCAAGTCACGCCAGGCCCTCTTGTCTTCCACCATCCTCCAAAATCTGCCCAAATTCGTGTTTGTTACATCAGTAACACTGTCCAGCCATCTCATCTTTTGCCGCCCCCTTCTTCTTTTGCCTTCTGTCTTTCCCAACATCAGGGTCTTCTCCAGGGAGTGCTCCCTTCTCATTGGGTGGCCAAAGGATCTGAGCTTCAGCGTCTGACCTTCCAGGGAACAGTCTGGGTGGATTTCCCTTAGGACTGACTGACTGGATCTTCTTGCAGTCCAAGGGACTCTCAAGAGTCTTCTCATGCACCACATCTCAAAAGCATCTATTCTTCTGTGCTCAGCCTTCCTTATGGTCCAACTCTCACAGCCATACGTCCAACTCTCACAGCCATACATTCCTACTGTGAATGCCATTTCTATAGTAGCCTGGTTTTAGCAACATGGATTTCCCCTCCATTTGTAGTAGGTTTTAAACACAGGGCCCCTCTTAAACATTCACATTAAATAGCCTGCCTAAACTTGTAGCTAAAATTGTGGTGAAGTGATGCTGTCTTTCATAGGTGCCCGAGGGAGGGCCTTTTCAGTGTCAGTCCCACTGTCTGGGAACAAATTCCCCAGAGAGATGAACCTGGTCCCTCAATCGCCATCCATAGGAGGCAGCTAAAGACAGTTTTATTCATGACTTCATTTCATTTGGTCTTCTGTCTGCCCGCAGTTTTGAATGAACTGATCTTATTCTATTTTATTATGTACATCGTAAGCTGCCTTGAGTTCTTATAAGGTAGAAAGGTGGCTAAGAAATGTTTTAGATGAATCCTTGCCTCTGCTGCTGCTGAAGAGACCTTTCATGTTGTACTTGATTGCCCCGGTGTCTCCGAAACAGATCCTCCCTTGTTGGGTAGAACACGCGGTTGTGTCCCCAAAACAGTGCCATTTGTGCATCTCTTTCACCTGGGCTTGCCAATCCCCAGGTCCCAGCGGGGGTTCTTCTGCTTTCCCAGTCTCCTTCCCGCCCCAGTCAGCTGGCCAGAGGGAGGAAGCCCCGCCCCCAAAGCCACCATGTGACTATCCCCCTCCGGAGGCTCCAGTCTCCGATTGGAAAGGCTTCCTCTCGGGATGGGGTGTCTGTGTTACTTGGAAGAAGTTGGCAGCAACTCGTGAGTAGAGAGGCCAATCCCTCACTTCAGAGTCGCCAGAAACAGTGTGTGGGGAGGGAAATGTCTGCTGAGCACTTCATTATTCCCTATGTGGAGATCGATTCTCATAGGGTATAATCGGGAATTGATACGGAGGTTTCGGGAGCTCTGGGGGAGCTGTTTTTTGAGGAAGAGGCACCATATTTGCAGCATAGCATCCAGTGCCTCTCCCCAAAGTACCCCCCCCCCCAAGTTTCAAAACGATTGGACCAGGGGGTCCAATTCTATGCACCCCAAAAGAAGGTGCTCCTATCCTTCATTATTTCCTATGGAAGGAAGACATTTAAAAGGTGTGCTGTCCCTTTCAATGTGATGGCAAGAACTCCCTTGGAGTTCAATTATGCTTGCCATACCCTTGTTCCTGGCTCCACCCCCAATGTCTCCTGGCTCCACCCCCAAAGTCCCCAGATATTTCTTGAATTGGACTTGGCAACCCCACTTTCACCTCTTGCATACAGTGAGTGGCTCAAGGCCTTCTCATCCCCCCAGAATGGCTCTCCCCAAAGGCCTCCCCAGTCTTCTGCTGGTGCCTCTTCAATCCCAAAGGAGCCTGGAAACAGAACAAAAAAGGCTTGGCCCACCTGGGCCATTTCCTGTCAGGGAAAATCCTGGACTCTGGAGAAGACCCAATTGAGCCAGGAAAGGCCTGATTCAGCCAGGCAAGATGGAACTGCTATGCGGCTGAACTGTAAACTGGAGGGCACGAGTTTGAATCCTCCCTCCCACCATTACAGTACGATAACAGCAACAGTGATCTACTCTGAAACCTTGACAGAATCTCAAGGAAAGCAGAGGCAGTGTGGAAAATGCTCAAGAGAAATGAGGAAAAGCTTGACTTGTTTGGAATCATGGCATCTTCTCAGGGAGCCTTAACACAGACTAGCTAGATAACTAGTGGAGAACGAGGAGGTTCTGGCAATGGACCATTTTAAGGTTGTAACACAGCAATCCAGAATCCCCAGGGGTCATTTAGCAGAAAAAGAGGTGCCAGAGCTCATTAGCACCACTCATTTGCATAAGCCACCCACCCCTGACATCACCGGAAGGTGGACTACATTAGATCAGCTCAGCATCTACCTTCAAATGGTTCTTGCATTATCATTGTCATAATAAAACCTTACTCCCATCCAATGTTCCCTCTAAGCTGCAGAATCTTGGGAGCAAAAATTCTACTTTGTGAGCTACTGATATTAAAGTTGTGAACTCTTGCATCAATTATTGTGCTCTGGGGTCATCCTTCCTGAGCTAAGACAAAAATGCGTAAGCTGGAGGCTGAAAATCTGTGAGCGAGCTCATGCTAACTCAGCTTGGAGGGAACCCTGCTCCCATCAGAATTTCTCCAGTTACTTTCTCCTATGTGGCCACAGTGGCACGAGGAAGATTTCCATCTTTCTATGTTTTTGTGGGGGGAAATATTAGAAAGTTTGTCAGATCTTAGAGTTCAGCCAAATTCTCCCAGGGGGTTGAAACAACAGAGCCCAGAAGCAAGTATTTTTTGTTGGGGGGGGGGGGTAAGAAAGAAAGAGCACAATAAAATTTAGAGGTTTTGGAGCTCTGCTCCTGTGAGCTCCTGCCCAAAATGAGGTCTGAGAGTTCCCAGTTGTCTGGGTTAGGGAGGGTGAGAGAGGGGAATGGCAGCCACAGGGGTAAAGTGAGGAACATATATCAGAAATTGTTGTGCACTCAGCAGCCACAGGTAAAGTGAGGAACATATAACAGAATCGTTGTGCACTCTCTCAGTTGCCATTGTGGATTGTCCCACAGAGAATCACTTCCATGTGGAAGCAGCCCATATAAAGGTTAGAAATGTGCTACGTTTCCCTCCAAATGGAAGCTCTGATTTGCACGGCTCCATGCCAAAGTCCACAGTCTCCGATGCACAAAGACGACCTCAGTTTATTGACAATTCCCCCAGTTACAAAAAGAGGGAAAGAGTGGGGAAGGCAAAACGCAAGAGGAAAGGGTTCTGCTATCATGAATTTTTCGGCTGCTCCAACATGGTCCGCACTCTTTTTCAGAACTCGAAAGAGTTAACAGTCCTGTCCCTTTCCTCTCCAGACTTGGCAGAGAGAGGCCAGCTGTGGAACTCCAGTTACCTATGTCAACAACGCTGCAAGTTTACCTCTCCCAGCGCCAAAGCAAAGGAAAAAGAAGCCAGGCAGCTACGGGCTTGGTACCCTGCAACAGCTGTGGAAGCACGAAGGAACGATTTCCGAGTTGGTTCTTTCTTTCCCCCCTTCTTTCTCCCTTCCTTTGCGAAGTTGGCTCCGGCGCTCGGTTCCCTTTCGGCCTTGCAACTGCTGGCAGCCATTTTAAGTCTTGGCAGCCATTTTAGTGCTGGCGGCTAGGAGCGCTCCCACAATGCCGGCAGCAGGCAACTGACAAATGGAGGGATGGAGGAGTGCAGCTTTCCGTAGCCCAGGGACAGATTGGAGATAAATTCTTAAACACAGTGAGGGAGAGAAGCCCTGGGAATCACTTCAGAATTAATAAATCATGATTTTACTTTCCTTTCTGGTTTAAGGCAATGTGATGGTAGCCGAGCAGAGGACCGGAGGAGGGGAGCAAGCAAAGCTCTCTTCCACTATCAGTTTTCTTGTGACAGATTGGCTGCATAGATAGCAGAGGGGTTTTTCTGTCATGGAGTTTCATCGTGTCACGAAAGAAATGTACATGGCAATGTGGAGAGGCAGCCACTCTGCTTTTCAAGGCATTGGTATTGAAAGGCACAAGAAGGCTATCCCACATAATCACACATTAAATAGGGATGCCAGCAGTCTCCAGGGGGGTCCTGGGGCTCCCCCAGAATTACAGCTCTTCTCCGGACTACAGAGTTCAAGTCCCCTGGAGAAAGTGGGTGCTACGGAGGCTGGGTTCTGTGGCACTGTCCCTTGGTGCTGAGGTCCCTGGTTCCCCCAGGCTCCATCTTCAAATTTCCAGGAGTTTCCCAAGCTGGGTCTGGGGGGGTGGGGGTGGGGGGTGGACGTGGCAACCATATCACACAAAACATAATGTGGGCTCCACTCCCACAAGTGTGGAGGAGCAAGGCAGTGTAATTATTAGGATGCTGAGCAAGACCAGGAAAATTTGGGTACAAATTCCCACTTACAAGAAGAAGATACTGGATTTAGACCCCACCCGATACTCTGAATCTCAGAGAACGGCTTACAATCTTCTTCACCACCACTCCCCCCACAAAAGACACCCTGTGAGGTGGGTGGGGCTGAGAGAGCTCTCCCAGAAGCTGCCCTTTCAAGAACAGCTCTGCGAGAGCTATGGCTAACCAAGGCCATTCCAGCAGCTGCAAGTGGAGGAGTGGGGAATCAAACCTGGTTCTCCCAGATAAGAGAGCTATGGCTGACCAAAGGCCATTCCAGCAGGTGCAAGTGGAGGAGTGGGGAATCAAGCCCGGTTCTCCCAGATAAGAGAGCTATGGGTGATCCAAGGCCATTCCAGCAGCTGCAAGTGGAGGAGTGGGGAATCAAACCCAGTTCTCCCAGATAAGAGAGCTCTGGCTGACCCAAGGCCATTCCAGCAGCTGCAAGTGGAGGAGTGGGGAATCAAACCCTGTTCTCCCAGATAAGAGAGCTCTGGCTGACCCAAGGCCATTCCAGCAGCTGCAAGTGGAGGAGTGGGGAATCCAACCCGGTTCTCCCAGATAAGAGAGCTATGGCTGACCCAAGGCCATTCCAGCAGCTGCAAGTGGAGGAGTGGGGAATCAAACCCGGTTCTCCCAGATAAGAGAGCTATGGCTGACCCAAGGCCATTCCAGCAGGTACAAATGGAGTAGTGGGGAATCAAACCCGGTTCTCCCAGATAAGAGAGCTACGGCTAACCAAGGTCATTGCAGCAGCTGCAAGTGGAGGAGTCGGGAATCAAACCCGGTTCTCCCAGATAAGAGAGCTACGGCTAACCAAGGCCATTCCAGCAGCTGCAAGTGGAGGAGTCGGGAATCAAACCCGGTTCTCCCAGATAAGAGAGCTACGGCTAACCAAGGCCATTGCAGCAGCTGCAAGTGAAGGAGTGGGGAATCAAACCCGTTCTCCCAGATAAGAGAGCTCTGGCTGACCCAAGGCCATTCCAGCAGCTGCAAGTGGAGGAGTGGGGAATCAAACCTGGTTCTCCCAGAGAAGAGAGCTCTGACTGACCCAAGGCCATTCCAGCAGCTGCAAGTGGAGGAGTGGGGAATCAGTCCTGGTTCTCCCAGATAAGAGAGCTCTGGCTGACCCAAGGCCATTCCAGCAGCTGCAAGTGGAGGAGTGGGGAATCAAACCCGGTTCTCCCAGATAAGAGAGCTCTGGCTGACCCAAGGCCATTCCAGCAGCTGCAAGTGGAGGAGTGGGGAATCAAACTCGGTTCTCCCAGATAAGAGAGCTATGGCTGATCCAAGGCCATTCCAGCAGCTGCAAGTGGAGGAGTGGGGAATCAAACCCGGTTCTCCCAGATAAGAGAGCTCTGGCTGACCCATGGCCATTCCAGCAGCTGCAAGTGGAGGAGTGGGGAATCAAACCCGGTTCTTCCAGATAAGAGAGCTCTGGCTGACCCAAGGCCATTCCAGCAGCTGCAAGTGGAGGAGTGGGGAATCAAACTCGGTTCTCCCAGATAAGAGAGCTCTGGCTGCCCCAAGGCCATTCCAGCAGCTGCAAGTGGAGGAGTGGGGAATCCAACCCGGTTCTTCCAGATAAGAGAGCTCTGGCTGATCCAAGGCCATTCCAGCAGCTGCAAGTGGAGGAGTGGGGAATCAAACCCGGTTCTTCCAGATAAGAGAGCTACAGCTGACCCAAGGCCATTCCAGCAGCTGCAAGTGGAGGAGTGCGGAAACAAACCCGGTTCTTCCAGATAAGAGAGCTACAGCTGACCCAAGGCCATTCCAGCAGCTGCGAGTGGAGGAGTGGGGAATCAAACCCGGTTCTCCCAGATAAGAGAGCTCTGGCTGACCCAAGGCCATTCCAGCAGCTGCGAGTGGAGGAGTGGGGAATCAAACCCGGTTCTCCCAGATAAGAGTCTGTGCATTTAACCACTACCAAGTATACATATTGAGCTAGCCCAGAAACCCTCACCTGGCAATATCGCTCATATCTTTAGTGACCACTTAGAAGTTCTGTTGGCCCCACCCACTTCCTGGAAACATCTGGCGGGATCCATATGTTGGCGGGTACTCTGGGCATACTGAAACCTCCCAACTGACCCCCGTTTCTCTCTATGTATGCTTTGCTGTTTCACCTGTTTAACAGGTGACCAAGGATGAGATCTCACCAGCATTATCTCCCCCTCATGCATATGGACTCTACGCCCAGTTGACTGTTTCTACTCTGTGTCAGCATCTGGACTTCTCCAGTTTCATTCTGCCAGAACTCTCTTTAAAAATCCAGAAAGTATCCTTGGGCTAGAAACACCACAAAGGCACACTCGCGTTGCAGGGAGAATATTCAGTTACGGTTTTACTCTAAGCATACACACAAATAACAGCTTTTACAGAGTTAAGGGCAAACATACAACCATCAGTGTGAAGTTCTCAGGTGGCCTCTTCAAACGGAAGGTGGCCATCAAAGAAGAACCCTCTGGGTTGTAGCTGGCTTGTCTCTGTGGAACTGTTTGGGAAGGCAAACAAGAAAGCAGCACAGAACGTCCAAGGCTAGTGTAATGATCCTGGGCCTAGTGAGGCCTATAGCCTCCAGAGAAGCCTGCCTAGGAGTTACTACAGAAAGCCTACATCTCCCAGGATCCCTTCTGACTGGGTAGCAAGGTTTTGGAGGGAAACTAGGCCAGAGAGGGGTGGGACCTGGGAGAAAAGCATAAAAGGGCCAAGGACAGACAGCATGTGTTCTTTCCTGGAGAGGCTGCAGGCAGGGAGGCTCTCTCTCTGTAAGGCTGAGCTGTAGTCTAGAGAGTTTGTAGCTGGGAAGAGATCCCTCACCCAAACAAGGTGGTGAGTTTTGGTATTAGTATCAGGGAACATATGCTTAGTTGCATCAGGGCTTCTATTTATTTGCACCCACCTTTACTATTTTCATATTCACTATTAATACACAGAAATCAGACTGATTATATACTCTGCAGTCAAAGATGGAGAAGCTCCTTACAGTCAGCAAAAACAAGACCTGGAGCTGACTACGGCTCAGATCATGAGCTACTCATCGCAAAATTCAGGCTTAAACTGAAGAAAACTGGGGAAGCCATTAGACCATACAGGTTTGACCTTGATCACATTCCTTATGAATATACAGTGGAGGTGAAGAATAGGTTTAAGGAATCAGAGTTGATAGACAGAGTGCCTGAAGAACTATGGACGGAGGTTTGTGACATTGTACAGAAGCCAGCAATCAGCACCATCCCAAAGAAAAAGAAATGCAAGAAAGCAAAGTAGCTGTCTGATGAGGCTTTATAAATGGCTGAGGAAAGAAGGAAAGCAAAAGGCAAAGGTGAAAAGGAAAGATTCACCCAGCTGAATTCAGATTTCCAGAGAACAGCAAGGAGAGATAAGGAGGCCTTCCTGAAGGAACAATGCAAAGCAATAGAGGAAAATAATAGAATGGGAAGGACAAGGGATCTCTTCAAGAAAATTGGAGAAATCAAGGGAACGTTTCATGCAAAGATGGCCATGATAAAGGACAAAAATGGTAGGGACCTAATAGAAGCAGAAGAGATCAGGAAGAGGTGGCAAGAATACACAGAAGAATTATACAAGAAGGATTTCAATGTCCCGGACAACCATGACAGTGAAATCAATGACCTTGAGCCAGACATCCTGGAGTGTGAAGTCAAATGGGCTTTAGAAAGCATTACTAACAACAAAGCGAGCGGAAATGATAGTATCCCAGTTGAGCTATTCAAAGTCCTAAAAGAGGATGCTGTTAAAGTGATGCACATATTATGTCAACAAATTTGGAAAACACAACAGTGGCCACAGGATTGGAAAAGATCAGCTAATGTTCCAATCCCAAAGAAGAGTAATGCCAAGGAATGTTCAAACTATCGCACCATTGCACTCATTTCACATGCCAGCAAGATCATGTTAAAGATCCTACAAGCTAGGCTTCAGCAGTATGTAGATCGGGAACTACCAGAAGTTCAAGCTGGGTTTTGGAGAGGTAGAGGAACTAGAGATCAAATTGCCAACATTCGCTGGATTATGGAGAAAGCACGAGAGTATCAGAAAACTGTCTATTTCTGCTTCATTGACTATGCTAAAGCCTTTGATTGTGTGGATCACAACAAACTGCGGCAAGTCCTTAAAGAGATGGGAGTACCAGACCACCTCACATGTCTCCTGAGAAACTTGTATAAGGGTCAAGAAGCAACGGTCAGAACGGGCGGCCAGGCTGTTGGAGGGACTACCACGGTGGGAGCCTGCACGGCCTGGGCTGCGCAACCTGCACTGGCTGCCGGTTGTCTACCGTGTTCGCTATAAGGTGCTGGTTATTACCTTTAAAGCCCTATATGGCCGAGGACCTGCCTACCTAAAGGACCGCCTCTCCCCATATGTACCCCGGAGAGCACTGAGGTCTGGTTCCCAGAATTTATTAACAATCCCTGGGCCAAAAGAAGTTAGGCTGAAGGCCACTAGGGAGCAGGCCTTCTCGGTGATAGCCCCTCGCTGGTGGAATGACCTTCCAGAGATGGTGCGAGCCCTGCGGGACCTGAACCAATTCCGCAGGGCTTGCAAAACATTTCTTTTTCAGTTGGCATTTGAGACATCTTGTGGTATTTGAGACAGAACCTGATAACGAACGAACAGATATTTGGCCATCTCATATACATCAGGACTATATTATTTTAGCACCTATTTTATATGTTTTATGTATTTTAAATAACTTATTTGTAATTAATGTTTAAATTGCTATGTTTTATGTGAATCATGGGACTCCCATGCCTGTTATATTGTTTATTGTTTAATGTGAATCATGGGACCCCATGTCTGTTAGCTGCCCTGAGCCCGCCTGGCGGGGAGGGCGGGATATAAAAATAAAATATTATTATTATTATTATTATTATTATTATTATTATTATTATTATTATTATTATTATTATTATATGAAACAACTGTTTGGTTTAGAATAGGAAAAGGAGTTCGACAAAGATGTATATTGTCACCCTGCTTATTTAATTTATATGCAGAGTACATCATGTGGAATGCTGGCCTGGATGAAGCACAAACCGGAATTAAGATTGCAGGGGAAAACATCAACAACCTCAGATATGCAGATGACACCACTCTAATGGCAGAAAGTGAGGAGGACCTAAAGAACCTCTTGTTGAGGGTGAAAGAGGAGAGCACAAAAGTAGGCTTGAAACTCAACATAAAAAAACCTAAGATCATGGCATCCAGCCCCATCACACCTTGACAAATAGAAGGGGAAGACACGGAAGTAGTAACAGACTTCACATTTCTGGGATCCAAGAGTCGGACTCGACTGTGTGACTGAACAACAACAAAATTATACTAAATCTTTATCACCCACTTATTGTTTTAGAGCAATAAATCTTTTTGTTTACTGCTTAGGTCCTCACATCTCCTTGGTCACAGTAGAGAGGTATTTACTAATAAAGAAGACAGGTGGTCGGATGCTGTGGACCCTCCCTGCGGACCCTGACCAGAGTGGTGGCCGTCAGTAGAAGGCCCTCCTGGGCCCCTGCTTTGTGACAGCCAGGCACGGACATCCCAGGCATGGATATTGCATTAGTGCAGGCCTTAAGCATTTGGCCACTCAGAATCATAGAGTTGGAAAGGACCTCCAGGGTCATCTAGTCCAACCCACAAATACCAACACAAAATTCACAGGATCTTCATCACTGTCAGATGCCATCTAGCCTCTGTTTAAAAACCTCCAAGGAAGGAGAGCCCACCACCTCCCAAGGAGGAAGCCTGTTCCACTGAGGAACTGCTTGAACAGTCAGAAAGTTCTTCCTAATGTTGAGCCGGAAACTCTTTTGATTTAATTTCAACCCACTGGTTCTGGTCCTACCTTCTGGGGCCACAGAAAACAATTCCACCCCATCTTCTCTAGGACAGCCCTTCAAGTACTTGAAGATGGTGATCCTATCACCTCTCAGCTGCCTCCTCTCCAGGCTAAACATCCCCAGCTCCTTCAACCTTTCCTCACAGGACTTGGTCTCCAGACCCCTCCCCATGTTCATAAAGAGATTTGCTATGCTAGGGGCATAACTTGACTCCACAGCTTCCCCAGACACTTGCAAATAAAAAGAATCTCTATATTGGAAATAACTCTTATCCAGGATTATGTCTAGCAGTTCCATAAGGAAATATGTAGAGGGCTCTTTAATTTCCCTCAACTCCCAAAGTTTCTTCAACCACCAGCCTTGTGTCTTCATGTGGTATAATTGTATAGAGTGATTTTACATCTGCTGTGATGATATATTTTTTTCACTGGAAGAGGGTTGGTGGTGTCTGAGTGTCCTGATATTTTTGTATAATGTTTTCTTTTGTTAGTGGTCCCAGGCCTTATGAAGACTGGAAAGAAACAAGGACTTAATCGATTGGCTTGTCACCACACTACTTTGGGACTTGAATATACATGTTTTGGACATTTGGACTGATTTCTATATACTTCTAAGTAAATTGGTCACTAGCTTGCATTTTTTGTTGTGTTATCCATTATAGTGACCTCTCTCGGATTGTATTCCTCTCCAGGATAAACATGCCCGGCTCCTTGGAAGTCAAAAGGCAACTTGCTCATGTATCTTTGTGGACTGATGCATATTTTTAAGTGGTGCCACAAAGAGATCTTGGTTAGAGACAGGAACATGGCACTCTGACCCCTAGGGAATTTACAGATTCTCTCCACACCCACTGGTGTGTTGGTCTGCCAAAGTTGGGTATGCGTAAGTCAAGATCCATCAGACCAGCTAACTAGTCTTTCCTTCAAGGATTGTGATTCCCAAAAGGGCTGTGAAGCGCTTCCCTCTGCTTTTCAGGAGGCAGCAACCAAACAAACCAATGGATCAATTGCAGAGCCACTGAAACACAGTGGAGAGCCAGTTTGGTGTAGTGATTAAGTGTGCGGACTCTTATCTGGGAGAACCGGGTTTGATTCCCCACTTCTCTGCTTGCACCTGCTGGAATGGCCTTGGGTCAGCCATAGCTCTCTTATCAGGGAGAACCGAGTTTGATTCCCCACTCCTCCACTTGCACCTGCTAGCATGGCCTTGGGTCAGCCAGAGCTCTCTTATCTGGGAGAACTGGGTTTGATTCCCCCCTCCTCCACTTGCAGCTGCTGGAATGGCCTTGGGTCAGCCATCGCTCTCTTATCAGGGAGAACCGAGTTTGATTCCCCACTCCTCCACTGGCAGCTGCTGGAATGGCCTTGGCTCAGCCAGAGCTCTCTTATCTGGGAGAACCGGGTTTGATTCCCCACTCCTCCACTTGCACCTGCTAGCATGGCCTTGAATCAGCTATAGCTCTGGCAGAGGTTGTCCTTGAAAGGGCAACTGCTGGGAGAGCTCTCTCAGCCCCACCCACCTCACAGGGTGTCTGTTGTGGGGGAGGAAGGGAAAGGAGATTGTGAGCCGCTCTGAGACACTTCGGAATGGAGGGTGGGATATAAATCCAATATCTTCATCTATCTCACAGGGTGTCTGTTGTGGGGGAGGAAGGTAAAGGAGATTGTGAGCCACTCTGAGAACTCCAGGTGAGGTCTTACCAGAGGGCAAGAGGTGGCAGCCAGAGGAAGGATGACTTCCCAGAGTGCAGCTCCAAGACAAAAAGTAAGGCCTGAAGATGGCGTGGGTCTAAATATCCATGACTTCACAACAATCTACATCCTCAAAAGAGACAGCTGAGGCAGTTGATTGAGGCCGAAGTGAGGGACAGCTACTCCTTTGCTATTCCTTGGAGTACCAGAGAGTGATTAAAATGTGGAATTCAATGCCAGAGGGTGTAGTGATGGCCACAGGAACAGACAGCTTTAAAAGGAGATTAGATATTCATGGAAGAGAGATCTATCAGTGACTACTAGCCATGGCCACTGAGGAAACCCTTCATGTTCAGAGGCACTCATCCTCTGAATCCCTGAGTCAGGAGGCAACATCAGGGGAAGGCCCCAACCTCTATGCCCTGTTGTTGGTTGTCCAGAGCAACAGATTGGGTCACTGTGAGAGACAGGACTAGATGGACCCTGACCTGTCTAATCTAGCAGAGCTCTTCTGATATTCTAATGAAGGCCTCAGCCTCTATGCCCTGTTGTTGGCTGTCCAGAGGAACTGGTTGGCCACTGTGTGAGATACGATGCTGGACTAGATGGACCCTCACCGGTATGATCTAGTAGAGCTCTTCTGATGTTCTTATAAAGGCCTCAGTCTCTCTGCCCTGTTAAACCTCCAGAGGAATTGGTTGGCCCCTGTGTGAGACAGGATGCTGGACTAGATGGACCCTCACTGGACTGATCCAACATGGCTCTTCTGATGTTCTTCTCACGGGAAGGCCTCGGCCTCTCTGCCCTATTGTTGGCCTTCCAGGGGAACTGGCTGGCCACTGTGTGAGACAGGAGGCTGGACTAGATGGACCCTCACTGGACTGATCCAACAGGGCTCTTCTGATGTTCTTCTCAGGGGAAGGCCTCGGCCTCTCTGCCCTGTTGCTGGCCCTCCAGAGGAACTGGCTGGCCACTGTGTGAGACAGGAGGCTGGACTAGATGGACCCTCACTGGACTGATCCAACAGGGCTCTTCTGATGTTCTTCTCAGGGGAAGGCCTCGGCCTCTCTGCCCTGTTGTTGGCCTTCCAGGGGAACTGGCTGGCCACTGTGTGAGACAGGAGGCTGGACTAGATGGACCCTCACTGGACTGATCCAACAGGGCTCTTCTGATGTTCTTCTCAGGGGAAGGCCTCGGCCTCTCTGCCCTGTTGCTGGCCCTCCAGAGGAACTGGCTGGCCACTGTGTGAGACAGGAGGCTGGACTAGATGGACCCTCACTGGACTGATCCAACAGGGCTCTTCTGATGTTCTTCTCAGGGGAAGGCCTCGGCCTCTCTGCCCTGTTGTTGGCCTTCCAGGGGAACTGGCTGGTCACTGTGTGAGACTAGGCAGACTACCAGTCTGATCCAGCAGGGCTCTTCTGATGATCTTATGTTCTTATCTAGAATTTGGGTTTGGTTGTCACAGGAACCTGGGCTCGTTGTCTGTTATCCTCCACTAGCAGAAAACTGGGGAAAGCCCAGAAACAGGGATGCCTAGGCTGAACCTCGAACCCTTCTTTCCTTTAGCAGCTGGGGCTTCCTTCCGTCTTGCCATGTAGTTCCCCTGATCGCTGCATGCAACACCTGGAACCACTTGTGGCCGTCGTTGGGGGAGAGGCCAGTGGACAGGAGGGGGACGGGGCAGAGGACAGTCCCTCCACAGAGCAGAAGATTTAAGACGCAAAAGGGACTCTCCAGACTGCATCTTGGCAGCCCACTAGGAAAGTTGGGAGAGCTTTACTTGAACAGGCAAAACCTGATTTCTTTTCCATTGCAGAGTTTGCTCCTTTTGCTCTGAGCAGAATGGAAACGTCGCAACAGTGACCTCTGGAAGGCAGGCGGGGAACATGAAGGAGAGACCGGTGGCTCTCTCTGTACTGGATGACACAGACACATATCATGCACACACAAGGCCGCCTGCATCACTCTTCCCAAAATAGCCCTGGGCCTTTTGTTCCAGTCACCCACTGCAAGCATCCTGACTGACTAGCATGTGCTGCCTCACAGAATCCTAGAGTTGGAAGGGACCTCCAGGGCCATCTAGTCCACCCAGCTGCACAATGCAAGAAACTCACAAACAACTCCCCCTAAATTCACAGAATGCTCACTGCTGTCAGATGGCCATCTAGCCTCTGTTGAAAAACCTCCAAGGAAGGAGAGCCCACCACCTCCCAAGGAGGAAGCCTGTTCCACTGAGGAACCGCTCTAAACTCACAAACACATCCCCCTAAATTCACAGGATCCTCATTGCTGTCAGATGGCCATCTAGCCTCTGTTGAAAAACCTCCAAGGAAGGAGAGCCCACCACCTCCCAAGGAGGAAGCCTGTTCCACTGAGGAACCGCTCTAAACTCATAAACACATCCCCCTAAATTCACAGGATCCTCATTGCTGTCAGATGGCCATCTAGCCTCTGTTGAAAAACCTCCAAGGAAGGAGAGCCCACCACCTCCCAAGGAGGAAGCCTGTTCCACTGAGGAATCGCTTTAATGGTCAGGAAGTTCTTCCTAATAGAATCCTAGAGTTGGAAGGGACCTCCAGGGTCATCTAGTCCACCCCCCTGCACAATGCAGGAAACTCACAAACACCTCCTCCTAAATTCACAGGATCTTCATTGCTGTCAGATGGCCATCTAGCCTCTGTTGAAAAACCTCCAAGGAAGGAGAGCCCACCACCTCCCAAGGAAGCCTGTTCCACTGAGGAATCGCTTTAATGGTCAGGAAGTTCTTCCTAATAGAATCCTAGAGTTGGAAGGGACCTCCAGGGTCATCTAGTCCACCCCCCTGCAGAATGCAGGAAACTCACAAATCCCTCCCCCTAAATTCACAGGATCTTCATTGCTGTCAGATGGCCATCTAGCCTCTGCTGAAAAACCTCCAAGGAAGGAGAGCCCACCACCTCCCGAGGAGGAAGCCTGTTCCACTGAGGAACCGATCCAAACTCACAAACACCTCCCCCTAAATTCACAGGACCCTCATTGCTGTCAGATGGCCATCTAGCCTCTGCTGAAAAACCTCCAAGGAAGGAGAGCACACCACCTCCCGAGGAGGAAGCCTGTTCCACTGAGGAACCGTTCTCACTGTCAGGAAGTTCTTCCTAATGTTGAGCCGGAACCTCTTTCGATTTAATTTCAACCCACTGGCTCTGGTCCGACCTTCTGGGGCCATGGAAAACAATTCCACCCCATCCTCTATATGACAGTCCTTCAAGGACTTGAAGTTTAGTCTCCTCTCCAGGCTAAACATGCCCAGCTCCTTCAACCTTTCTTTGTAGGACTTGGTCTCCGGACTTCCCAAGGAGCTGTGAGGCAGCCACTGCCACGGGCCATGGTAAGCCAGGTAGGGAGCACTGGCCCATCACACCCTCACGACATGCACAGGAATGGGTGCAACATGGCCTCCTTGATTTGCACTACCATGTGCAGCATAGACCTTGTGTCTTGCCCCCAAGGAAGCGCGATTGTTCACGGGGCTGCTACTCCATGACTACACTAAGCTGCCTTATTGTTGGAAACGCAGCGGACATATACTGGGCCCTTAATCAAATACAATGGAAAAATTTAGCAGTGCGCTTAAAATGCAGCAGAAGAAAGGCACCATGTAGGCATGTATTTTTTAAAAAAGGTCAAGGAAAGGTCCCCTGCGCAAGCCCCGGTTGTTTCCGACTCTGGGGTGGCGTTGTTTCACAACATTTTCATGGCAGACTTTTTACGGGGTGGTTTGCCCTTGCCTTCCCCAGTCCTCTACACTTTCCCCCCAGCAAGCTGGGTCCTCATTTGACCGACCTCAGAAGGATGGAAGGCTGAGTCAACCTCGAGCCGGCTACCTGAAAACCCAGCTTCCACCGGGGATCGAACTCAGGTCATGAGCAGAGTTTAGGACTGCAGTACTGCAGCTTTAACACTCTGTGCCACGGGGCTTGTACAAAATAAAAAGAGAACCCCCTTAATGTCCTTAATTAGTTTCCTAATCAAAGTTGTAGGTCTACAGAACTCTGAAAACTCTTAACTTATTATTAAAAGGTAAAGGTAGTCCCCTGTGCAAGCACCAGTCTTTTCCAACTCTGGGGTGATGTTGCTTTCACAACATTTTCATGGAAGACTTTTTACAGGGTGGTTTGCCCTTGCCTTCCCCAGTCATCTCCACTTTTGCCCCAGCAAGCTGAGGACTCATTTGACTGACCTCGGAAGGATGGAAGGCTGAGTCAGCCTTGAGCCGGCTACCTGAACCCAGCTTCCGCCAGGATCGAACTCTGGTCGTGAGCAGTGCTTAGGACTGCAGTACTGCAGCTTTACCACTCTGTGCCACGGGGCTCTTAAGTCATGTATACTTGATTTAAAAGAAAACTTTCGTTCGCGAAGTCAAGCCGAGAGAGAGAGAGAGAGACTGCAGCTTTACCACTCTGTGCCACGGGGCTCTTAAGTCATGGATACTTGATTTAAAACAAAACTTCATGAACAGAATAAAGAGGGAAGGGTACACTGGAATTGAAAATAACGAAGCATAAACATGCTAACTAGCTTCTCCTAATGTAACCTCCATGTTGGCTAAAAAAACCCCTTCTGATCTCTGGAACTAAGAAAACGGAAGTTTTTCACCAACTGGCTGCATGCCTTTGTGTATTAGGGGGAATTGCCCTGACCTCAATAACCCAGGCTAACCTGATCTCGTCAAAACTCAGAAACGAAGCGGGGCCGGCCGTGGTTAGTCTTTTTGGATGGGAGACTTTCAAGGAATTGCTCTGCAGAAGAACCCCTATTTGTCTCTTTTCTTAAAAACCCTACGGGGCTGTCATAAGCCAGCTGTGATGTGACAACACTTCCCGTCACCACCATTAGTAAAAACATCTGGGTAGATTCGCTCTCAGATGCCTGGCCACCAAATGCTCACGCAATTAGCACATGCAGCAGCTGAGATTCCAGACGACACCACAGAGAAGTGCCCACAATGTGCATCAGCGTCTCCCCCATCACGTGCATCTGAAATGCTCTCCAAGACGGCACCGTTACTGATCTATGCGTCAGCAGATGGCGGACGGGCCTTGCAAAGCAAATGGCTCCTAACCATGGTTAGATGTCATCTGGAAAACGACTGAAAATCTGGGGCAAAGAGTCGAACTGGGGCCTACTGGGCATGGATCTTCCACCATTTTCGCTGTTCCTGAGAAACAGGTGGGAGAGAGCTGGTTCAAAGCGGGGACTGAAGTCCAGGTGCTGGAGGAGGGAATGCTTTGCTGCCCAGCTCACATGCTTCCCCTGGACTAAACCCCTCTTTCCCCAAAGGAAAACAAACAACCAAGGGAAAAGCAACAAGAAAAAAACAAACAGCAGATAACATGAGTGCGTGTGCAAAAATTAGATTGTGAAAAATGTCGTGGGGAAGATAACTAAGCACTCTTTCCCTCTGCTCCGATCCGATTCACAGCCTTGAAAGGAAAATTCAAGTGTCAAAAACATCCGATTGCGGATCTCCTGAATCACGTGCAGTTTGGTGCCAAGAGCTGTTCCCCAAATTCACACGGAACTCTGAGAGGTCCCTTGGCTCTCCTATTTCCTTCCTGCAAGGCTTTTCATTGTTTTCATTGGGCAAAGATGACAGATCAGCGTATGGGCAGATCTGCGCCCTCCCCGCCCCCGTCCTGCACAGACAGAGACGAGCATCATCTTCACGGACCTGCACTATTGGCATGTGACCCACCTGCACACAGGTTCAGAGAAGAACCCGGGGGGGGGGCGTGCACGAGAGCTTCCTCTGCTGCCTGGAGGGACTGTGTTGGCCTGAAAGCTTTTAGTTGACGCTGCAGGTGCCTATTCTTGATCTGGTTGGCCTCCCCTGCCAGCACTGGCACCTGGAATAATGGAATAAATATCTGCCATCGCTATGGGATAACATCTTATCAAGACGTGAGACAGCCAGGTTGGGCAATATGCGATGATATGGAAAATTTTCTGAGTGCTGTCAAGTTGTTTGTTTATAAAATGTTTCTATTGTATTTTATTGTTTCATTATATGTTGTACCCCGCCCTGAGCCCTACGGGGAACGGGTGGAATAGAAATATAATAAATAAATAAAATAAAATGGACTAACGTTTGTGGTAGGCTCCCTCTAAGCTGTGGAGTCTTGTGAGCAAAAATTCTACGTTGTGAGCTGCGGGCATTGAAGTTGTGAGCGGCTGCATCAATCAGCTTGCTCTAGGAGCCATTTTTCCTGAGTGAGGACAAAAATGTGCGAGCCTGAGGCTAAAAACTGTGAGCTAGCTCACATTCACTCAGCTGAGAGGGAACACTGAGTTGGAGCTTTCAGGAGCAGGGACTCCCAAAAGCGCCTCCCCTGCAAGCCACAGATTTTGTTAGTTCCGAAGGTGCTTTGGGACTGTGGCTTTCCCTAGTGATGCATTTTAATCTGCTCACAGAGAGTGACTGGCTCACAATCCACCAGTGAGCTTGTGTTTTTGAACTCAGGTCTTAAAAACCCAAGTTCGGCCCTCTTTGCACCATGAGCTTCAACTCTCCTTTAACCCATGGGGGCAGCCTGGCGTGCACTGGGCTGCAAATGCATGCCTGGAAGTCATGTGATATCATACTTCTGACATCAGGGTAATATGGCAGGAAGAGGAGGAGCCAGGCGTGTCACATTCTCAGGGCGCAGGAAGGCGGGAGTCCAAAGCCAGTCCAGGGATGCAAGTTTGTTAGCTTTATAAGGATGCAAGTTTGTTAGCTATGTTGAGAGTTTCTCAGTGCGCAGTGCTGTGAGGCTGTCACCTGGGCTAGTTGATGCGTGGGAGATGCCTCTTCGATAAAGGATTGGGTCTGAAACGGCGATATATGCGTGTCCCTGCCAGAGGATTTCCATGTACCCACTGGTTTATTTTTCCAAGAACTGAAGCCTTGATTTTGGCTGGATTGAAATTCTTATTGATACATCTATCAACATTTAAGATCAATATTGGCCACAGGACTGTTGGAGCGCACGAGGACTCCCACCCGGAGGCTGGCAACTGCTCAAGGGAAATGGCTATTAGCCACAGTGTATTATTGGAACGCTCTGTCTGGAGTAAGTGATGCTCTGTATTCTTGGTGCTTAGGGAAGCACAGTAGGAGGGCTTCTGACGTCCTGGCCTCACTGATGGACCTCCTGATGGTGCCTGGGTTTTTTGGCCACTATCTGACACAGAGTGTTGGACTGGATGGGCCATTGGCCTGATCCAACATGGCTTCTCTTATGTCCTGATGGCACCTGGTTTTTTTTGGCCACTGTGTGACACAGAGTGTTGGATTGGATGGGGCACTGGCCTGGTCCAACATGGCTTCTCTTATGTTCTTATGTCTGAGGCAGTGATGCTCTGTATTCTTCGTGCACAGGGGCACAGTGGAAGGGCTTCTAGTGTCCTGGCCCCACTGATGGATCTTCTGATGGTGCGTGGTTTTTTTGGCCACTGTGTGACACAGAGTGTTGGACTGGATGGGCCACTGGCCTGGTCCAACATGGCTTCTCTTATGTCCTGATGGCCTCTGGATTTTGGCCACTGTGTGACACAGAATGTTTGATTGGATGGGCCATGGGCCTGATCCAACAGGGCTTCTCTTATGTTCTTAAGAATTGAGTATTGTCACTCAGAGTAGAGTAACAACATCTGACTTTTGGGAAGGTGTTCTGGAAGGATTCCCCAGAAGGCATAAATCTGTGAAAGTGTGGTCAGTGCCTCAAGCCACCTCCATCTCCCAATGTCTTCCCTCCCAAGCCTCCTCACCTTCACAGCCTTGCAACCCAAGGGCCCTTCTGGCTTCCTGGATCCTGGCCATCCATCTCCTGTTGGCACCTGCTCTTTCCCTGCTGCCTTCAGCTAAGGCAGGGAAACGGGATTCTTGCTTGTTCCCCTCTTCCCAAAGAATCCCCATGCATGCTAGAGTTTCAGGAGGAAAATACCCCACGGAGAGATGAGGGCCAGACGTTCTCCTGCAGAAGCTGGCCATGCCTCAAGATAGGCCTCCCAGAAGTCAAGGGGGGGGGGGAATAAGAATGCAAATATACCGCTACGAATTAGCAAAGTTTGGAAAGTGGTCAACCTGTCAAAATCCAGAGAGTTTGACTGAGAGGTGGAAGACAAACAGAGCCTATCTTGCTTTGACTTCCGGAAGCAAAAAAGTCTGGGTTGACATTTGAGATAGGTAGGTACATTGTTAAACAGACAGGTAAATATATAATTGCTCTTTCTGTTTTAATTTGCAATTTATTAAGCTCTGTTTCAATTATCCGTGTCACTTTTTGCAAACCGAATCTAACTTGTAAAAGAAAAAGAACTCTGCCCAACACAAATTAGCATCACTTCCTCCGTACTGACCTAGAACAGAATTTAGGGTTGCCAGCCTCCAGGTGGGGCCTGGAGATCTCCCGCTTTTGCAGATGATCTCCAGCTGGCAGCGTTCAGCTCCCCCGGAGAAAACGGCTGCTTCATCACTCCATTTCATATCTCAGTTTAGTTTAAAAACTTCATGCTCCACAAGACAAAGAGACCTGCTTTTAGGGTTGCCATCCTCCAGGCGAGATTATATAAACACTGAAAAACTGTGGAAAATTAACGAATAAATATTGAGGGTAAGTTTATAAATGTAAATCAATTATTCAAAAACACATTTCACAAAATCCATATCACTTAGCAAAATACAAAATGTCACAAATTCAAAAGTCCAATGTGTGAAGAATGAAATTTCAAAGTTATTTTCCGCTCATCATGTCAAATTTCCAACTTCAAGCGCTTGTAAACCATTCGCCCGCATCCACGGGTAAATTAGTGCCAGTGCTAAAAGTATTCTGCATGCAAACAGTTTTAATTTTTCAAAATTTGAAAATGAAAGAAATATCAATTAAAAATTAGAACTGATTGTACGCGGAATACTTTTAGCACTGGCACTTCAATTTACCCGCGGATGCGAGCCAATGGTTTACAAGCACTTGAAGTCGGAAATCTGACACGATGAACGGAAAATAACCTTGAAGTTTTATTCTTTGCACATTGGACTTCTGAATTTGTGACATTTTGTGCTTTGCAAAGTGATATGTATTTTGTGAAAAGTGTTTCTGAATAACTGATTTACATTTATAAACTTACCTTCAATATTTATTCGTTAATTTTCCAGTTTTTTTGGTGCTTATATAATCTGTTCTGTACTGTGGTACTCTAGGCTCTACTAGCCTCCAGGTAAGGCCTGGGGATTGCTTAGAATTACAGCTTGTCTTCATGTGACAGAGAACAGTTCCCCTGGAGAACATGGCTGCTTTGGAGGGTGAGCTGGACTGGCAGGAGACCCTTGCTGAAGCCCCTCCCCTCTCCAAGCCCCGCCCTCCCCTGGCTCCTCCCCCAGATCTCCAGGAATCTCCAGACCCAAAGCTGGCAGCCCTACTGGCTACTCCCCCTCCACAGAGCCCCACCCTCAGGACCCGTGCTCTGCCTCCCCTGGTCTCCGTGGCTTGCATGGACCAGCAGTCTTCTGGGGGGGGGGGAGCTGTGGAGGACCGTTCTGTCCCCTCCGGAGGTCCACAGAGGGATTCGGGCCAGGCCAGGCTGGGCGATTGTGCCTGTCCCAGTGTGTGTTTGGAAGGCTGGAGGGGCAGGCAGGGGCTAAGCGGCCACGGGGTGGGGTGGGGGGAGCAGGAGGCTGACTCGCTGTCCGTGGCCCGTCTTCCCCACGCCACCATTCCCGTGTGTCACAAAAGACTTTCAACGTGGGGTCAGGGTGGAGTGTGGGATTTCCTGCTATGCAAATGATGCTGGCTCTGGTGTGTTCTTCTGTCCAGGGACATGATCCGTTCCTCAGAGGAAAGCCTGCGCCACCAGTGGCAGCCTCCATGAAGAAGGACACCTCTAAACTGGCACAAGGAAGGCTTCTGGAAGCGACTGTCTCTCAATAAGTCTTCCCACCAGCCGCTGGAATCACCTCGACGGGATCCAGGAGATGGTACTTAGAGTCCCACCATGTTTCCTTCTGAAAGGCTAACACAGAAAGCACCCCTGGGGGAACAGGGGCAGATGGGCAGTCGAGTTGGTCTGCAGCCGCAGAAAAGAGCAGGTGGCCAAACTTGCTCAACATAAGAGCCACACAGAATAAACATCAGGGATCTGAGAACCACAAGACGTGAATGCCAGATGTTTGAAAGCTGCAAGATGGAAGAGAGGGAGGGAGGAAAATAGATGGGTGAGGAGGAGGGAGGGAGAGGTGGAAAGAAAGCAACTTTAACTCTAAATGCATTCTCCAACTGGCCAGCTGGCTTGGCGACATGATTTAAAGAGAGAAATGCTTCATAATGCTAGAATCCTAGAGTTGGAAGGGATCTCCAGGGTCATCTAGTCCAATCCCCTACACAATGCAGGAAACTCACAAACACCTCCCCCTAAATTCACAGGATCCTCATTGCTGTCAGGTGGCCATCTAGCCAATGTTGAAAAACCTCCAAGGAAGGAGAGTTCACCACCTCCCAAGGAGGAAGCCTGTTCCATTGAGAAATCGCTCTAACAGTCAGGAAGTTCTTCCTAATGTTGAGCTGGAAACTCCTTGGATTTAATTTCAACCCATTGGTTCTGGTCCTACCTTCCGGGGCCACAGAAAACAATTCCACACCATCCTCTAGATGACAGCCATTCAAGTACTTGAAGATGGTGATCCTATCACCTCTCAGCCGCCTCCTCTCCAGGCTAAACATTCCCAGCTCCTTCAACCTTTCCTTATAGGACTTGGTCTCCAGACCCCTCACCATCTTCGTCGCCCTCCTCTGGACCCCTTCCAGCTTGTCTACATCCTTCTTAAAATGTGGTGCCCAAAACTGAACACAAGACTCCAGGTGAGGTCTTACCAGAGCAGAGTAAAGCAATACCATCACATCACGTGATCTGGACACTATGCTTCTATTGATACAGCCCAAAATTGCATTCGCCTTTTTAGCCACCGCATCACACTGTTGACTCATGTTCAGCCTGTGCTCCACTAAGACACCTAGATCCTTTTTGCACAGACTACTGCTAAGACAAGACTCCCCCAAGCTGGCTGATGTGGGGGAGGGCTTGATGGGCTACTGGACTCTTGTTTTTTTCTACAGTGCCCACATGTGTGTGTGCCCCTTCTCCCCCCCAACCCCCACTCATCCCCTTGCCCCCAGTGAAAGAAAACAAACTAAAGATACAGCAGATCTGCCTTTGGTCTCCAGCAAAGTCCACGTGCTTCATCTAGAGGAGGCCCCAAGACTTGAGCTCTGAGAAGACAGAGACAAAAACAAGATGGTGGGACAATGGTTGGGGCCTCCAAGGCAGATTCTTGCCATTTCATACCTCTGGGGGCACTCCGATCTTGAGACAGCACCCCCTAACCCGCTCCCACCCCCGCTCCCTCCATTGGAATCACGCAAAGGAACTCGTGCTCACATTCCTCTTATTCTGCTCCTGGAAACTACATGCAGACAGAGGAAAATGTCTCCACATAAATATTATGGGACAGTTGCTCTAACTTACCGTACCTCTGTCTTTCAGTAACATATCGCTATATTGGAATCTTTTAAAAAGTCAGGCTAGCAGTAAAGTCTGTTTTTCTTTTTAACGGGGAGGGTGATTCATTGTTGACAGTGCGTTGCCAACCCCATCTGGCTTCTTCATCACCAGCAGCCTCTAAATCAGGAGTTTAGCAAAAGGCTTAGGATTTACCTGAGTTTTAAAAAACGGCATAAGTTCTCGTATTGTGAGAAAGGAGGCTGGGGGGAAAGGACTTCTTTCTCTACCTTCTCTGTCCCGTGCATAATCTTGTAAACCTCTATCATGTCACCCCTCAGTTGACGTTTCTCCAGGCTAAAAAGAAGAAGATATTGGATTTATATCCCGCCCTCCACTGTGAATCTCAGTGTCTCAGAGTGGCTAACAATCTCCTTTCTCTTCCTCCCCCACAACAGACACCCTGTGGGGTGGGTGGGGTGGAGAGGGCTCTTCCAGCAGCTGCCCTTTCAAGGACAGAGTCTCAGAGCAGCCTACAATCTCCTTTCCCTTCCTCCCGCCCTGCAGCAGACACCTGTGAGGTGGATGGGGCTGAGAGAGCTCTCCCAGAAGCTGCCCTTTCAAGGACAGAGTCTCAGAGTGGCCTACAATCTCCTTTACCTTCCTCCCCCACAACAGACATCCTGTGAGGTGGGTGGGGCTGAGAGAGCTCTGACAGAAGCTGCCCTTTCAAGGACAGAGTCTCAGAGTGGGCTACAATCTCCTTTCCCTTTCTTCCCCACAACAGACACCCTGTGAGGTGAGTGGGGCTGAGAGGGCTCTCACAGCAGCTGCCTTTCAAGGACAACCTCTGCCAGAGCTATGGCTGACCCAAGGCCATTCCAGCAGGTGGTTTAATCACTCTTCATAGGGAAAGTATTCTGACCCTTTAATCATTGTAGTTGCCTTTTCTAGACTTTTTCCAATGCTATAATATCTTTTTTGAGGTGCAGTGACCAGAATTGTGCACAGACCCAATACCAAAGAGCATGAATGGCACCATCAATGTACCCCCACAGCAAGACAAGAAAGAACAGTCCCAGCGAGGGACCCAGCAATGCCAGCAGCTGCGTGAGCCATTCCGGGCAAAGACACCGCCCCCATTTGCCCCCTTGAACTTTGTCCTTCCCTCGCTTCTTTCCCCCCACCCCCAGGATTTGTTCTGAAGGCCTGGTCATGAGCTGCTCTGCTTACTTGACCCTAGCCCTTTTCATTGTGGGGATATGCCTTTCCCCTTATATCTCCACAATGACTCTGACTAAACGAATGCTGGGAACTCACAGGCGCTAATAGGGCATTTCAATAGATCACTAGACTGATAGGACACTCCGGCCATCTAGCAGTCCTGGTTCTGATTGGAAAGCCAGTTTGGTGTAGTGGTGAAGTGTGCGGACTCTTATCTGGGAGAACCGGGTTTGATTCCCCACTCCTCCACTTGCAGCTGCTGGAATGGCCTTGGGTCAGCCATAGCTCTGGCGGAGGTTGTCCTTGAAAGGGCAGCTGCTGCAAGAGCTCTCTCAGCCCCACCCACCTCACAGGGTGTCTGTTGTGGGGGAGGAAGGGGAAGGAGATTGTGAGCTGCTCTGAGACTTTTGGGAGTGGAGGGCGGGATGTAAATCCAATATCTTCATCTACCTCACAGGGGGTCTGTTGTGGGGAAGGAAGGTAAAGGAGATTGTGAGCCGCTCTGAGACTCTTCGGAGTGGAGGGCGGGATATAAATCCAATATCTTCATCTACCTCACAGGGTGTCTGTTGTGGGGGGGGGAAGGCGATTGTGAGCCGCTCTGAGACTCTCCGGAGTGGAGGGCGGGATATAAATCCAATATCTTCATCTACCTCACAGGGTGTCTGTTGTGGGGGAGGAAGGGAAAGGAGATTGTGAGCCGCTCTGAGACTCTTCTTGAGTGGAGGGCGGGATATAAATCCATTATCTTCATCTACCTCACAGGGTGTCTGTTGTGGAGGAGGAGGGTAAAGGAGATTGTGAGCCGCTGAGACTCTTCAGAGTGGAGGGCGGGATATAAATCCAATATCTTCATCTACCTCACAGGGTGTCTGTTGTGGGGGAGGAAGGTAAAGGAGATTGTGTGCCGCTGTGAGACTCTTTGGAGTGGAGGGCGGGATATAAATACAATATCTTCTTCTTCTTCTCTCAGCCCCATCCACCTCACAGGGTGTCTTTTGTGGGGGAGGAAGGTAAAGGAGATTGTGAGCCGCTCTGAGACTCTTCGGAGTGGAGGGCGGGATATAAATCCAATATCTTCATCTACCTCACAGGGTGTCTGTTGTGGGGGAGGAAGGGAAAGGAGATTGTGAGCCTCTCTGAGACTCTTTGGAGTGGAGGGCAGGATATAAATCCAATATCTTCATCTACCTCACAGGGTGTCTGTTGTGGGAGAGGAAGGGAAAGGAGATTGTGAGCCGCTCTGAGACTCTTTGGAGTGGAGGGCGGGATATAAATCCAATATCTTCATCTACCTCACAGGGTGTCTGTTGTGGGGGAGGAAGGGAAAGGAGATTGTGAGCCGCTCTGAGACTCTTCGGAGTGGAGGGCAGGATATAAATCCAATATCTTCATCTACCTCACAGGGTGTCTGTTGTGGGGGAGGAAGGGAAAGGAGATTGTGAGCCGCTCTGAGACTCTTCGGAGTGGAGGGCAGGATATAAATCCAATATCTTCATCTACCTCACAGGGTGTCTGTTGTGGGGGAGGAAGGGAAAGGAGATTGTGAGCTGCTCTGAGACTTTTGGGAGTGGAGGGCGGGATGTAAATCCAATATCTTCATCTACCTCACAGGGGGTCTGTTGTGGGGAAGGAAGGTAAAGGAGATTGTGAGCCGCTCTGAGACTCTTCGGAGTGGAGGGCGGGATATAAATCCAATATCTTCATCTACCTCACAGGGTGTCTGTTGTGGGGGGGGGAAGGCGATTGTGAGCCGCTCTGAGACTCTCCGGAGTGGAGGGCGGGATATAAATCCAATATCTTCATCTACCTCACAGGGTGTCTGTTGTGGGGGAGGAAGGGAAAGGAGATTGTGAGCCGCTCTGAGACTCTTCTTGAGTGGAGGGCGGGATATAAATCCATTATCTTCATCTACCTCACAGGGTGTCTGTTGTGGAGGAGGAGGGTAAAGGAGATTGTGAGCCGCTCTGAGACTCTTCAGAGTGGAGGGCGGGATATAAATCCAATATCTTCATCTACCTCACAGGGTGTCTGTTGTGGGGGAGGAAGGTAAAGGAGATTGTGTGCCGCTGTGAGACTCTTTGGAGTGGAGGGCGGGATATAAATACAATATCTTCTTCTTCTTCTCTCAGCCCCATCCACCTCACAGGGTGTCTTTTGTGGGGGAGGAAGGTAAAGGAGATTGTGAGCCGCTCTGAGACTCTTCGGAGTGGAGGGCGGGATATAAATCCAATATCTTCATCTACCTCACAGGGTGTCTGTTGTGGGGGAGGAAGGTAAAGGAGATTGTGAGCCGCTCTGAGCCTCTTCGGAGTGGAGGGCGGGATATAAATCCAATATCTTCATCTACCTCACAGGGTGTCTGTTGTGGGGGAGGAAGGTAAAGGAGATTATGAGCCGCTCTGAGACTCTTCGGAGTGGAGGGCGGGATATAAATCCAATATCTTCATCTACCTCACAGGGTGTCTGTTGTGGGGGAGGAAGGGAAAGGAGATTGTGAGCCGCTCTGAGACTCTTTGGAGTGGAGGGCGGGATATAAATCCAATATCTTCATCTACCTCACAGGGTGTCTGTTGTGGGGGAGGAAGGGAAAGGAGATTGTGAGCCGCTCTGAGACTCTTCGGAGTGGAGGGCAGGATATAAATCCAATATCTTCATCTACCTCACAGGGTGTCTGTTGTGGGGGAGGAAGGGAAAGGAGATTGTGAGCCGCTCTGAGGCTCTTCGGAGTGGAGGGCGGGATATAAATCCAATATCTTCATCTACCTCACAGGGTGTCTGTTGTGGGGGAGGAAGGGAAAGGAGATTGTGAGCCGCTCTGAGGCTCTTCGGAGTGGAGGGCGGGATATAAATCCAATATCTTCATCTACCTCACAGGGTGTTTGTTGTGGGGGAGGAAGGTAAAGGAGTTTGTGAGCCGCTCTGAGACTCTTTGGAGTGGAGGGCCGGATATAAATCCAATATCTTCATCTACCTCACAGGGTGTCTGTTGTGGGGGAGGAAGGGAAAGAAGATTGTGAGCCGCTCTGAGGCTCTTCGGAGTGGAGGGCGGGATATAAATCCAATATCTTCATCTACCTCACAGGGTGTCTGTTGTGGGGGAGGAAGGGAAAGGAGATTGTGAGCCGCTCTGAGGCTCTTCGGAGTGGAGGGCGGGATATAAATCCAATATCTTCTTCTTCTTCTTCTTCAAGCCCTTGGACAACAGCAGGAGGACAGGCTGAGGCATGGAATGCGCAGGGGGAGATGCCGGGGGATGCTTTGCTGCCGTTGCTGCTGCAATCCTAGAGGCCCCAAAACCCACACAGGTAATTAGGGTTGTGCAGAAGGAGCCTTATGGGTCCCTGGTTGGCGGGGGGAGCCCCAAACCCAGAATGCCTCCACTCCTGCCTCCCACTACAAGAAACCTTGTTCGTTTCTTTCTCTCCCTCATCCATCATTTCTATACCATTTTGTACCAATTGCTGTTTCCACACAGCCACCAAGGGCAGCCGTAAATAGAACACTACGGTAGTCCAGTTTTGAGTTTACTTCAGCCTGGATCAGTGTGACCCTTGACCAGTGGCCAGATCAGCTAAGTGAACTAGATGGATTGGGAGGGGAAAAAGATTAAACCGCTTGGGGCTCTTGAGCTTGGAGAAACGTCGACTGCGGGGTGACATGAGAGAGGTTGACAAGAGTATGCGTGGGATGGAGAAGGTAGATGATGAAGAAGAAGATATTGGATTTATATCCCGCCCTCCACTCCGAAGAGTCTCAGAGCGGCTCACAATCTCCTTTCCCTTCCTCCCCCACAACAGACACCCTGTGAGGTGGGTGGGGCTGAGAGGGCTCTCACAGTAGCTGCCCTTTCAAGGACAGAGTCTCAGAGCGGCTCAGAATCTCCTTTATCTCCCTCCCCCACAACAGACACCCTGTGAGGTGGGTGGGGCTAGAGAGGGCTCTCACAGCAGCTGCCCTTTCAAGGACAACCCCTGCCAGAGCTATGGCTGACCCAAGGCCATTCCAGCAGGTGCAAGTGGAGGAGTGGGGAATCAAACCCAGTTGTCCCAGATAAGAGAGCTCTGGCTGACCCAAGGCCATTCCAGCAGGTGCAAGTAGAGGAGTGGGGAATCAAACCCAGTTCTCCCAGATAAGAGAGCTCTGGCTGACCCAAGGCCATTCCAGCAGGTGCAAGTAGAGGAGTGGGGAATCAAACCCAGTTCTCCCAGATAAGAGACCGCACACTTAACCACTACACCAAACTGTTAGAGAAAGAAGTCCTTTTCTCCCTTTCTCACAATACAAGAACTCGTGGGCACTCCATTAAATTGCTGAGCAGTCAGGTTAAAATGGATAAAAGGAAGTACTTCTTCACCCAAAGGGTGATTAACATGTGGAATTCACTGCCACAGGAGGTGGTGGCAGCTACAAGCATAGACAGCTTTAAGAGGGAACTGGATAAAAATATGGAGCAGAGGTCCATTAGTGGCTATTAGCTACAGCTTATTGTTGGAACTCTCTGTCTAGGGCAGTGGCCAAAAAAACCCAGGCACCATCAGTGAGGCCAGGACACTAGAAGCCCTCCCACTGTGCTCCCCTCAAAGCATCAAGAATGCAGAGGATCCCTGCCCCAAACATAAGAACATAAGAGAAGCCATGTTGGATCAGGCCAGTGGCCCATCCAGTCCAACACTCTGTGTCACATAAGAACATAAGAGGATCCCTGCCCCAAACATAAGAACATAAGAGAAGCCGTGTTGGATCAGGCCAATGACCCATCCTGTCCAGCACTCTGTGTCACACAGTGGCCAAAAACCCCAGATGCCATCAGGAGGTCCATCAGTGGGGCCAGGACATCAGAAGCCCTCCCACTGTGCTCCCCTCAAAGCATCAAGAATGGAGAGCAACCCTGCCCCAAACATAAGAACATAAGAGAAGCCATATTGGATCAGGCCAGTGGCCCCTCCAGTCCAACACTCTGTGTCACATAAGAACTCTGAATCTCAGAGTGGTCACAATCTCCTCTTCCTTCCCCCCCCTCCACAACAGACACCCTGTGAGGTGGGTGAGGCTGAGAGAGCTCTCACAGAAGCTGCCCTTTCAAGGACAGTTCTGCCAGATCTATGGCTGACCAAGGCCATTCCAGCAGCTGCAAGTGGAGGAGTGGGGAATCAAACTCGGTTCTCCCAGGTAAGAGTCCACACACTTCACCACCACACCAAACTGGCTCTCTAAGAAGATACTAGATTTATATCCCATCCTTCACTCCGTGGCGCAGAGTGGTAAAGCAGCAGTACTGCGATCTGAACTCTCGGCTCACGACCTGAGTTCGATCCCCGGCGGAAGCTGGGTTTTCAGGTAGCCGGCTCCAGGTTGACTCAGCCTTCCATCCTTCCGAGGTTGGTAAAATGAGTACCCAGCTTGCTGGGGGGGGGGGAGTGTAAAAGACTGGGGAAGGCAATGGCAAACCACCTGGTAACACAAGTCTGCTGTGAAAACGTTGTGAAAGCAACATCACCCCAGAGTCGGAAATGACTGGTGCTTGAACAGGGGACCTTTCCTTTCCTTTCCTTCACTCTGAATCTCAGAGTGGCTCACAATCTCCTTTATCCTCCTCCCCCACAACAACCCCTGTGAGGTGGGTGGGGCTGAGAGAGCTCTTACAGGAACTGCACTTTCAAGGACAACTCTGCGAGAGCGAGGGCTGACCCAAGGCCATTTCAGCAGCTGCAAGTGGAGGAGTGGGGAACCAACCTGGTTCTCCCAGATAAGAGTCTGCGCACTTCACCACTACACCAAACTGGCGGTAGGAAGAAGGATTTTGTAAGCTGCTCAGGCCTCTACTGGCGAGGAAAATGGGGTATAAATCTCTGAATGAACCACACAAAAGTCAGGCTTTAAACCTTGCAAGGAACCCAATTGTTTTAAATTTAACACCAAACTGTTTTAAATTGTTTTACTCTAATGTTTAATTTAACTGTTTTTATTGTTATTCTATTATGTATCCTGCGGCACCCTGAGTCTGCTGGGGGGGGGGAGGGCAGGATATAAATAAACGGAACTAAACTGAACCTCCGTGTCCCTCAGGTCATCCAGGGTCAGAGCGCTGCCCACCAGACAGAGGCGGCTGGGGTCAGGGGGAGCTGCACAGCACAGGAAGGCAATGGGGAGCGGCACAACAGAAGATTTCCAAAATACATATTTAAAAGGCAAATCCAGCCTTTGAGTGGCATTTTCAAAAGGCAGAAAGCAGGACACATATTAAAATGGCAGCAAAGGATAAAGATAGAGCACAGCGACCTTACTGCCAGACGCCTCCTCAGGAGGCGATCAAAGCTTGCCGGAAGCATGCAGCACTCCCAGTTTAGGAAAGGATGCAGAGTTCAGCCATGCTGGCAGCCATCCTCGAAAGCTGCAAGCATGCCCAGCAACCAGCCTGCCTGCAGCTCTGCTCAACCCTTCCCTTCCTCCCTGTCTAAGACTGAAATCCTGCATTTGAATTGGCTGAGGAGCCTGCCTTTTGTAGCCCACGACAGAGCAAGCGAGCAGAGGACGGGAGTGAGACCGCCAACTGCCTGACACGCAGGCATGGGTACATCGCTCTGCTGGGCCCGGATCCTTCCAGCCTGAACAGAGGGTGCTACACAGGGTTTGTGTGTTACAGTATCGCCCTCCCATCTTGTGGCTCAAGACGAAGGACCCCACGAAATGTAATGCAGCCCCACCGGCCCTCCTCCCCATGGCCACTTAAGCCCTTGTGCCAATACAAAGGCCTTGCAGGACCCCCCTCAAAAGCTTCTAAGGATGGTGCGTCCTTTCTCACAATAGGAGAACTTGTGGGCATTCGATGAAATTGCTGAGCAGTCGGGTTAGAAGGGATAAAAGGAAGTCCTTCTTCATCCAAAGGGTGATTAACACGTGGAATTCACTGCCACAGGAGGTGGTGGCGGCTGCAAGCACAGACAGCTTCAAGAGGGGATTGGATCAACATCTGGAGCAAAGGTCCATCAGTGGCTATTAGCCATAATGTATTCAGTTTCAGTTTATTATTATTACAGCCAATGGCCAGCATGCCATAGTGCATTGTTGGAACTCTCTGTCTGGGGCAGTGATGCTCTCTATTCTTGGTACTTGGGAGGGGCAACAGTGGGAGGGCTTCTAGTGTCCTGGCTCCACTGGTGGACCTCCTGAGGGCACCTGGGTTTTTTTGGCCACTGTGTGACACAAAGTGTTGGACTGGAGGGCTCATTGGCCTGATCCAACATGGCTTTTCTTATGTCTGGGGGCAATGATGCTCTGTCTTCTTGGTGCTTGGGGGGGGCACAGTGGGAGGGCTTCTGGTGTCCTGGTCCCACTGATGGACCTCCTGAGGGCACCTGGGGTTTTTTGGCCACTGTGTGACACAAAGTGTTGGACTGGAGGGCTCATTAGCCTGATCCAACATGGCTTTTCTTATGTCTGGGGGCAATGATGCTCTGTCTTCTTGGTGCTTGGGGGGGGGGGCACAGTGGGAGGGCTTCTAGTGTCCTGGCCCCACTGATGGCGCCTGGTTTTTTTGGCTACTGTGTGATACAGAATGTTGGACTGGATGGGCCATTGGCCTGATCCAACATGGCTTCTCTTATGTCCTTATGTCTGAGGCAGTGATACTCTGTCTTCTTGTGATGGGGGGGGGCACAGTGGGAGGGCTTCTGGTGTCCAGGTTCCACTGATGGACCTCCTGATGGCAGCTGGGTTTTTTGGCCATTGTGTGACACAGAGTGTTGGACTGGATGGGCCATTGGCCTGATCCAACATGGCTTCTCTTATGTCCTTATGTCTGAGGCAGTGATGCTCTGTCTTCTTGTGATGGGGGGGGCACAGTGGGAGGGCTTCTGGTGTCCTGGTCCCACTGATGGACCTCCTGATGGCACCTGGGTTTTTTGGCCATTGTATGACACAGAGTGTTGGACTGGATGGGCCATTGGCCTGATCCAAGATGGCTTCTCTTCAGAATCCTCAAGGTGGGATCCCCTGGGAGATACCAAGGAGGCTGCCATAAGAGGGGGAGCCAGGACATTCAACCCTTGCATCTTATCAGTGAATAAATTTTAGGAATGTCTTGGAAACTCTACACCCGCATGGAGCAGGCCCACAAAAGAAAGCCACACGGAATGAAAGCTTTCAATGGCTTAAGTTCAGAGATCCGTGCCAGCCCCTCTGTCTTCCTCAAAGGCAAGGTTTTCACTCTAGTAGCCGTGGCTTTGCCCTTGCTTGGAAAGGGGACCCTAAAACACGGTGAGCCAGGCAGTTGGTTTTCTCCAGGCCCCTGGCATTCCTGAGCCTGCTGCGGAAGTACTGTGTGGGCAGCACAATAGATGGACGGCCCGAGGGGAAGCACCAGGCCTCATTTTGGGCAGGAGCTCACAGGAAAGGAGCTCTGGAACCTCTGATTTTTTTTTTGGTGCTCTTTCTTTCTTACTCCATTCCCCCAAAAAAACTTGCTTCTGGGCTCCATTATTCAACCCACCCACCCCGTGAGAATTTTGCTGAACTCTAAGATCTGACAAACTTTCTAATATTTTTCCTCACAAAAAATGGAAAAATCACCAAAACCTATAAAGCAGACAGATAGAAATCTTCCTCATGCCACTGGGGCCACGTAGGAGTAAGTCATTTAAAAGTATGATGGGAGTAAGGTTTTATGAGGACAATTATAATTCAAGCAGCCTTTTAAGGTAAATGCTGAGTTGGTATAATTTAGTCCACCTTCCAGTGATGTTAGAAGGGTGTGGCATAAGCAAATGAGTTATGCTAATGAGCTTGGGCACCTCTTTTTCTATGAAATGACCCTGGGAAGTACTACGGCGACCATCGGTTTAGTCCCGTGAAAAGGCACTTCCTGTACATTTTCAAAATCTGCTACCAAAGTCTGAGGCTGGAGTCCCGCAGAAAACAGGAGGAGAGAAAAGCTCCTATTAAAAACTGGCCGAGGAGGGAAACAGCCCAAGAGCCGAAGCTAAAAGCAGCCGCTGCTCCTCCGTCCAGGATCCGGCTCTGCTGAAACAGCCTTTAATAATAAATCAACAAATGGATTAATAATGGCAGTAGGAGAGATACTGATGAACAGGGCTTTTTTTTTTTATTAAAAAGCCTGGCAGGAACTTATGTTCATATTAGGCCACACCCCTGACACGGCAAACTGCGTTCCAGCTCAAGAAAAGCCCTTCTGATGAGATGAAGGGACTCCGATCTGGTGGTTGGAGCAGTAGATAGAGGAGGATCGAGGAATCCCTTCCTTGCTCATCCCTCTGGGGATCCAAAAATGCCACAAGGCGGAAGGAGAGAGAAGAACTGCGGACAGAGTGGGGCTGTGGGGCGGGGAGAGGTGGGGCAGAAGGTGGCTCCTCAGCCCCACGTCCTCCCCAGCGCGCTCTGATGCTGGGCAATCCCACATGGAGGGAAAAGGTGTTTTGTCTCTTTAAGCGGAGACTTGGCACTGCCCCGGTGCCCGTTGGCAGCAAGGTTTTACAAGCAGCCTGTGCCTGCCGCAGCCATTTGATGAAGGAGACGGAAACAGGAGCGAGAAAAGAACGAGTCGCCAATCCGGAGCTCCCCTAAAATGGCGGCGGAGGAACTGGGAGCCAAGGCTCCACGGCTGAAAGATAAGCTCCTTCCCTGTGGCGGATGAAACTGGAGGTGCCCTCTGTAAGGGCAACAGACCAGAAGGCACGTCCAGGGATATCCAAGGGGGAAGTCCTTGCAACAGACGAGCCGAGAATAAAAAGTTCTAAGAGGCAAAAGCTACAACCTCTGCTCCAAAAGGCGTGGGGCAACCCTCAGCCTGCCTTCTGCCTTGGGGGAGTCTGTCTGGCGTGGCACCCGAGCTTCCCTCGCAGGGGTGTGGCCTCCTTGCCCAAATGCAGCCCATCAGTGCTGAAGAGGCCGGGGGCTTCTCACCGCATGCTCAGAGGGGCTTTCACACGCGCACGTTGAGCAGAAAGGGCGCTCCATTTTCACTAGCCTTGTTTCTCTCTCTCTCACTCACAGCATCTTCTCAGCTTTCTGCCTGTCAGAAATCTACACTCTCTCCGGGTGTTCTAGAGCCCCTACTCTGCTCACTTCACGGAGGCAGAGACTGGGGCCCCTGGCCTCCACGGCTCCTCTTGCAGCTCCCCGGGAAGATCTGCGTTGGGGAGGGGAGCCATCTGTGAGGGCGGCTCCTTTGCTGCTGCCGATTGGCACAATGAGGAAGGCCTGATAAGTTCGAAGGAGCCAGAACTGCCCAGGTTACAAAACCACAGCCGTATAGCGAGAAAAGGTATTCCAGGAACAACCCTCTGCACACGGAGAAGGGGAAACCAAAAAGAACCTGGGGCACTTCAAACAGGAACCAATTCGTAGCCTGATCCTAGGGTCACCAGCTCTGAGTGGGGAATTACCCAGAGGTTGTGGGGAGGGGGAAGCCTGCGGAGGGGATGAGAGCTCAGCAGGGCCTAATGCCCTCGAGTCCGCCCTCCAAAGCAGCCATTTTCTCCAAGGGAACCGCTCTTTGGTACCTGGAGATCATTTGTAATACCGAGAGATCTCCAGGCTCCACCTGGAGGCTGGCAACCCAGAGCAATCCTCTGTAGTTATTCTAGTGGAATAACTCTACTGGAGTCGCTCAGCACAGAAATGTGCCATGACTGTGGCTTTGGTGTGATCCAAGAAACTTTGGCCACAGTAAACGTGTGTTGGTCTTTAAGGAGACAGAAGATTCCTGTTGGCTTTTGCTTAGAATCAGAGAATCCTAGAGTTGGAAGGGACCTCTAGGGTCATCTAGTCCAACCCCCTGTACAATGCAGGAAACTCACAAACATCTCCCCCTAAATTCACAGGAGCCTCATTGCTGTCAGATGGGCATCCAGCCTCTATTGAAAAACCTCTGAGGAAGGAGAACCCACCACCTCCCAAAGAAGCCTATTCCACTGAGGAATCGCTCTAAACTCACAAACACCTCCCCCTAAACTCACAGGATCCTCATTGTTGTCAGAGGGCCATCTAGCCTCTGTTGAAAACCCTCCAAGGAAGGAGAGCCCACCACCTCCCAAGGAGGAAGCCTGTTCCACTGTGGAATCGCTCTAACGGTCAGGAAGTTCTTCCTAATGTTGAGCCGGAAACTCTTCTGATTAAATTTCAACTCATTGGTTCTGGTCCTACCTTCCGAGGCCACAGAAAACAATTCCACCCCATCCTCTATAGGACAGCCCTTCAAGTCCTTGAAGATGGTGATCCTATCACCTCTCAGCCGCCTCCTCTCCAGGCTAAACATGCCCAGCTCCTTCAACCTTTCCTCATAGGACTTGGTCTCCAGACCCCTCACCATCTTCGTCGCCCTCCTCTGGACCCCTTCCAGCTTGTCTGTATCCTTCTTAAAATGTGGTGCCCAAAACTGAACACAATACTCCAGGTGAGGTCTTACCAAAGCAGAGTAAAATGATACCATCACATCACGTGATCTGGACATACTTCTGTTGATACAGCCCAAAATTGCATTTGCCTTTTTAGCCACCGCATCACACTGTTGACTCATGCTTGCCAGAGAGTTATATGGATACCGATGTTCCCTCTAAGCTGCGGAGTCTTGTGAGCAGAAATTCTACTTTGCGAACTACTAGCATCAAAGCTGTGAGCTACTAGCACTGAAGCTGTGAGCTACTGCATAAATCAGTTTGCTCTGGGGCCATTTGTCGTGAGTGAAAACAAAAATGTGTGAGCCAGAGCCTACAAAACTGTGAGCTAGCTCACACTCACAGCTTAGAAGAAGACTGAAGGATACCTTCCTGGATTTTTTTTTTTATTTGGCAGTTGAACTCAGCAGCACTTCCTTCTGAGATTAGGCTTTGCAAAACACTTTTGGCTTAACTGACAAAAGTGAGAGACATACAGAACCAGTCCTGTACCTTCCATCCTCATGCCAAGCTCCACGTGGCCATAAGAACATCAGAGAAGCCATCTTGGATGAGGCTAATGGGCCATCCAGTCCAACACTCTGTGTCTCATAAGAACATAAGAGAAGCCCTGTTGGATCAGGCCAATGGCCCATCCAGTCCAACACTCTGTGTCACATAAGAACATAAGAGAAGCCCTGTTGGATCAGGCCAGTGGCCCCTCCAGTCCAACACTCTGTGTCACAGAAGAACATAAGAGAAGCCTTGTTGGATCAGGCCAGTAGCCCCTGCAGTCCAACACTCTGTGTCACAGAAGAACATAAGAGAAGCCATGTTGGATCAGGCCAGTGGCCCCTCCAGTCCAACACTCTGTGTCACAGAAGAACATAGGAGAAGCCATGTTGGATCAGGCCAGTGGCCCCTCCAGTCCAACACTCTGTATAACAGAAGAACATAAGAGAAGCCATGTTAGATCAGGCCAGTGGCCCATCCAGTCCAACTCTCTGTGTCACAGAAGAACATAAGAGAAGCCATGTTGGATCAGGCCAGTGGCCCATCCAGCCCAACTCTCTGTGTCACAGAAGAACATAAGAAAAGCCATGTTGGATCAGGCCAGTGGCCCATCCAGCCCAACACTCTGTGTCACATAAGAACATAAGAGAAGCCATGTTAGATCAGGCTAATGGCCCATCCGTTCCAACACTCTGTGTCACAGAAGAACATAAGAGAAGCCATGTTGGATCAGGCCAGTGGCCCATCCAGTCCAACACTCTGTGTCTCATAAGAACATAAGAGAAGCCATGTTGGATCAGGCCAGTGGCCCCTCCAGTCCAACACTCTGTGTCTCATAAGAACATAAGAGAAGCCATGTTGGATCAGGCCAGTGGCCCCTCCAGTCCAACACTCTGGGTGATTTCCCACACAGCTTACCGAGGAGCGAAGTCCCTCCTCACCGCGCAGCGTCTGCTCGGATTTCCCACCAACTGCTCCGCAGATTCAGGAAGTGACGCACCTTTTGCGTTGCTAACGTAAACTAGGGTTTTAGCGATTTCCATTTGAGACGCAAAACGTGCGGCACCTCCTGAATCTGCGAAGCAGTTGGTGGGAAATCCGAACAGACGCTGCGCGGTGAGGAGGGACTTCGCTCCTCGGTAAGCTGTGTGGGAAATCGCCCTCATGTTGGATCAGGCCAGTGGCCCCTCCAGTCCAACACTCTGTGTCTCATAAGAACATAAGAGAAGCCCTGTTGGATCAGGCCAATGGCCCCTCCAGTCCAACACTCTGTGTCACAGAAGAACATAAGAGAAGCCATGTTGGATCAGGCCAGTGGCCCATCCAGTCCAACACTCTGTGTCACAGAAGAACATAAGAAAAGCCATGTTGGATCAGGCTAATGGCCCATCCGGTCCAACACTCTGTGTCACAGAAGAACATCAGAGAAGCCCTGTTGGATCAGGCCAATGGCCCCTCCAGTCCAACACTCTGTGTCACAGAAGAACATAAGAGAAGCCATGTTGGATCAGGCCAGTGTCCCATCCAGTCCAACACTCTGTGTCACAGAAGAACATAAGAAAAGCCATGTTGGATCAGGCTAATGGCCCATCCGGTCCAACACTCTGTGTCACAGAAGAACATCAGAGAAGCCCTGTTGGATCAGGCCAATGGCCCCTCCAGTCCAACACTCTGTGTCACAGAAGAACAGAAGAGAAGCCCTGTTGGATCAGGCCAGTGGCCCATCCAGTCCAACACTCTGTGTCACAGAAGAACATCAGAGAAGCCCTGTTGGATCAGGCCAATGGCCCCTCCAGTCCAACACTCTGTGTCACAGAAGAACATAAGAGAAGCCATGTTGGATCAGGCCAGTGGCCCATCCGGTCCAACACTCTGTGCCACACAGTGAGCCAACCTCACCCCAACCATTTCAGCAGCCGTCGACCCCTCTCTCACCCCCTATTTAATCAAATGCTCACATATGCTCAAATGCTCACAAATGCATAACAGGAGGACGTTATACCAGAATAAAAAGGTAAAGGTAGTCCCCCTGTGCAAGCACCGAGTCATCACTGACTCATGGGGTGATGTCACATCATGACATTTTCCTGGCAGACTTTTTAGGGGTGGTTTGCCCTTGTCTTCCCCAGTGATCTGCACTTTCCCCCCAGCAAGCCGGGGACTCATTTTACCGACCTCGGAAGGATGGCAGGCTGAGTCAACCTTGAGCTGGCTACCTGTACCCAGCTTCCACCAGGATCAAACTCAGGTCATGAGCAGAGCTTGGACTGCAGTACTGCAGCTGACCACTCTGCACCATAGGGCTCCCTCATCCCAGAATGCTTCCACCTAAATTCTCACTTATTGCTGCAGTGTGTGTGTGCAGGATTGGAGCCACAGATGGGCTGTATTGGAGGTTTCTTCTTTCACAGGGCCACACGACTTGCAAACTCCAATGCTCCAATGCACCTCCTATAGTTTGAGAGGGGCAACTGGAATGACAACAGCCAGCTATGATCAGGCTGACTGGGAGGAAAAGGAAAGGAAAGGTCCCCTGTGCAAGCACCAGTCGTTTCCGACTCTGGGGTGACGTTGCTTTCACAACATTTTCACGGCAGACTTTTTACAGGGTGGTTTGCCCTTGCCTTCCCCAGTCCTCTACGCTTTCCCTCCAGCAAGCTGGGGACTCATTTGACCGACCTCGGAAGGATGGATGGCTGAGTCAACCTTGGGCCGGCTACCTGAACCAGCTTTCGCTGGGATAGAACTCAGGCCGTGAGCAGAGAGTTCAGATCACAGTACTGCTTTACCACTCTGCGCCACGGGGCCGTGCTGACTGGGAGACGGTGGTCAAATCAAGGACTTTTCTTGCACCCTTCTCTTTCCCCCCAACACCGAGTAGCAGGCCCCTCTCTACCTGTCTCCTGAGCTCTTGCTGCACCACCTCTGAAACACAAGAGGCCGGCAGACGCTCAGTTTGCAAGAGAAAGTCCACCCCACACAGAGCTTCAGTGAGGCACATCTGTAACCCGCGATGCTTTCCGGGAACTCCCTTTTTCAGCCTACTAAGAGATGTTCATAGGGGTAAAAAAAAATTTCGGCGGTGAAGAAAACAGCCACGGGTTGTCAGCTGCCTCTCCCATGCAGCTAGTGAGGCCCTGGTGCTGGACACTGAGCCCTGGCCCTTGGCAACAGTCTCACCACAGGGACTGCATTAGCCTTTTGGGGACAGCTGACCAAGGCCAGAAAAGGGCCAGACATCAGCACAGCCTGTCCAGCAGTGGGTCTCACTGGCCCTGTTCCCCCCCTTAACCTCTCCCACCCCCATCAGCAGACTTCTCTTCCACGACTCTCCTACGGAACCCTCCAGAAAGCTCCCATGGTCCTTTGCTCCCTTTGGGGCTCCTCCCTGGAGCAGGGCCTCTCCCTCCAGCGCCCCTCCCTGCAGAGGAAGGCCGGGGGTATCTCTGCCCTCCCTCGCCCACTCCACTCCACTCCACACCTCTTTGGGCTTCTCCTCATGCAGCAGTCAAACGAGGGTTGCCAGTCTCCAGTTTGGGGCAGGGGATCCCCCCGGTTTAAAGACCCTCCCCCCACTTCAGGGTCAAAGCGGGGGGGGGGAGGAAATGTCTTCTGGGCATTCCATTATTCCCTATGGAGATCAATCCCCTTAGGCTATAATGGAAAATTGATCTGCGGGTATCTGGGGCTCCGGGGCCCCCATTTTTTGAGGTAGAGGCACCATATTTTCAGCATAGCATCTAATCCCTCTCCTCAAAACACCCTCCAAGATTCAAAAAGATTGGACCGGGGGGTCCAATTCTATGATCCCCCAAAGAAGGTGGCCCCATTCCCCATTATTTCCAGTGGAGGGAAGGCATTTAAAAGGTGTGCGGTCTCTTTAAATGTGATGGGCAGAACTCCCTTTCAAGTTCAATCATGCTTGTCACAACCATGCTCCTGGCAAGGGACTGTGGCTCAGTGGTAGAGCATCTGCTTGGTAAGCAGTAGGTCCCAGGATCAATCCCCGGCATCTCCACCTAAAAAGGTTCCAGGCAAATAGGTGTGAAAAACCTCAGCTTGAGACCCTGGAGAGCCACTGCCAGTCTGAGAAGACAAGACTGACTTTGATGGACCAAAGGTCTGATTCGGTATAAGGCAGCTTCATATGTTCATATGGCTCCACCCCCAAAGTCTCCTGGCTCCACCCCCAAGTCCCCAGATATTTCTTGAATTGGACTTGGCAACTCCTCAACCTCAAACCAGATGAGGAATGCCCACTTCTGTATCCCCCCCCCCCTTAACACACTTTTGTTCTAGCCTGTTCAGCAATGTTCTGGGTGCAGGAAATGCACCAGGGGCCGGAGGGATCGCCCTGACCCAGACTGCTGTGCCGCTTGCCCTCCATGGGACCCCGGTCCATGGCCTGGCCTCCCTGCCTGCGGCAGGCGGGGTGCAGAGGGGCTGAGCTGCTACAGACCCTCCTCTGCTCTCCCCTCTCTCCACCCCCCCAAGCTGGGCCCCTCACAGCAGCACCACCGAGGCTGCCAACTTTGCGCGGGGCTTTGGACTCCATCTCCTCCTTTGTCTCTCTGCTTCAATAAAACTTATTTTAAAATGTGGTTTCTCTCCAGAAAACGAATCAATCAATAAACAGAAATGTGAGCTGGGGCAGGTGAGGGAGGAGAGGGAGGAGTGGGGAAAGGGAGCGCGCCACAATCCAGGGCACTCGGGTCTGTTTGAGTGGACGGTGTGCGCAAAGCCAGGTGAAAGATGCACAAAGAGAGACAGGTAAATAGGCAAGCAGGTAGGTAGGTGAAAGGCCTTTAAAAAAGAAAGCAAAGGGAGCCGCAAAAGCATACAGAAAAGAGAGAGTGTCCCTTTAAGGAGCACACCCTCCCACCCAGAGACGGAGCGGAGCTTTCCTAAAATACTCCCCACCAGCGCTGCTGAGCTCCACTTGGGCCGGTTCCAGTCCCCTGCATCTGTTTGGCAGCAGCCCAGAGGGGCTAAGGTTACTCTGAGCACAGGAGGGGCCTGTTTCTGCTCTACAAACTGGCTCTCAGGGGGGAGGGAAGAGGCGGGGAGGGAGGGAGGGAGGGAGGGGGAGCACTGCCCCCCCCACTCGGGGCTGTGCTTCCTTGCTCCCCCCTCCCCATCTCTGCCTTTTGGGGGCTTTTCTCTGCCTCTCCCTTTGCAATTCTCAGCCGGATTTCCTCCTCTGCCTCTTCCAGTACCTGGGCCCAAAGAAAAAGTGGGCGTCTGTGAGGCTGGGGAAAGTGGGGAGCCCTCTCTCTGCACTGCTTCAGACATGAGGCTTCGCCACTTGCTTTTTTAAAAAGAGGCCACGGCGCCAACCTTGATCATGTCTCGGTCTTGGGGCAGGAGTGTGCGCATGGGACAGACTCTGAAGTGCCGCCAGATTCGAGTCACGAGAATCTGAGACACCAACAGGGGGGGGGGGTTCCAGGGTTTGAGCTCCCTTCGACGCATGCACTCCAAAACTCCTCCCCGCCAAAACGTTGCAGGTCTCAAAGGTTCTACTGGACTTGAATTTAGTTGTTCTGCTGCAGACCAAGACGATGCACAGGATAGAGAAGGTAGAGAAAGAAGCACTTTTCTCCCTTTCTACAATACGAGAACTCGTGGGCATTCTATGAAATTGCTGAGCAGTCGGGTTAGAATGGATAAAAGGAAGGCCTTCACCCAAAGGGTGATTAACACGTGGAGTTCACTGCCACAGGAGGTGGTGGCAGCTACAAGCACAGACAGATTCAAGAGGGGAATGGATAAACATCTGGAGCAGAGGTCCATCAGTGGCTATTATAGATGGAACTCTCTGTCTGCGGCAGTGATGCTTGGTACTCTTGGTGCTTTGAGGGCACAGTGGGAGGGCTTCTAGTGTTCTGGCCCCACTGATGGACCTCCTGAGGGCACCTGGGTTTTTTGGCCACTGTGTGACACAGAGTGTTGGACTGGATGGGCCACTGGCCTGATCCAACATGGCTTCTCTTATGTTCTTCTGTGACACAGAGTGTTGGACAGGAGGGGCCACTGGCCTGATCCAACAGGGCTTCTCTTATGTTCTTCTGTGACACAGAGTGTTGGACTGGAGGGGCCACTGGCCTGATCCAACAGGGCTTTTCTTATGTTCTTCTGTGACACAGAGTATTGGACAGGAGGGGCCACTGGCCTGATCCAACAGGGCTTCTCTTATGTTCTTCTGTGACACAGAGTGTTGGACTGGAGGGGCCACTGGCCTGATCCAACAGGGCTTTTCTTATGTTCTTCTGTGACACAGAGTGTTGGACAGGAGGGGCCACTGGCCTGATCCAACAGGGCTTCTCTTATGTTCTTCTGTGACACAGAGTGTTGGACTGGAGGGGCCACTGGCCTGATCCAACAGGGCTTCTCTTATGTTCTTATATGACACAGAGTGTTGGACTGGATGGGCCACTGGCCTGATCCAACAGGGCTTCTCTTATGTTCTTATATGACACAGAGTGTTGGACTGGATGGGCCACTGGCCTGATCCAACAGGGCTTCTCTTATGTTCTTATGTGACACAGAGTGTTGGACTGGAGGGGCCACTGGCCTGATCCAACAGGGCTTCTCTTATGTTCTTATATGACACAGAGTGTTGGACTGGATGGGCCACTGGCCTGATCTAACAGGGCTTCTCTTATGTTCTTATATGACACAGAGTGTTGGACTGGATGGGCCACTGGCCTGATCCAACATGGCTTCTCTTATGTTCTTACCAGCCTCTGAAACTATTTTCACGGAAGGCACCATATTCAGCCGCACAGAAGATAAATGAACATATGAACATATGAAGCTGCCTTATACTGAATCAGACCCTTGGTCCATCAAAGTCAGTATTGTCTTCTCAGACTGGCAGCGGCTCGCCAGGGTCTCAAGCTGAGGTTTTTCACACCTATTTGCCTGGACCCTTTTTTGGAGATGCCAGGGATTGAACCTGGGACCTTCTGCTTCCCAATCCATCAATCCAATTGATAAATCAATCCAATTGATAAATCCATCAATTTCACGCTATCTGACAGAGGGAGCTCTGACTGGAAATCTTGTTGAGTTCTAAGGTGTTTGTTGGGTTCTAAGGGACTCTAGCCAAGCTCTCCTGCAGCCGCTGAGCAGGGGTGGAATTCTAGTAGGAGCTCCTTTGCATATTAGGCCGCAATATGCCTATCTTCCTGGAGCTTACAACAAAGAGCTCTTGGAGGATTGGCTACATCAGGGGTGTGTGGCCGAATACGCAAAGGAGCTCCTGCTAGAATTCCACCCCTGCTGCAGACCATCACGGCTACCCTCTGAAAGTCCCAAAGGTGCCCCAGGAGGCATGAGGCACAACACACCGGGCTGCTCCTCGCATTAGGAAGATGCCCCTCTCTGCCCACTTTCTACCTGCAAGCAGCCTCCTGGAAGGAAAAGGCCTCTGGGCTTGCTCTGGCTGCTCCCAAGGGGCCAACGCTTCTCCCCTTTTTGTGGCAAGCAAGAAGTTTGGGAGGCCCTCAGGAAGCCCTTCTCTCTTTCTGCCGCTCTCCAGCGGGTGGAGGGAGGGGAGGAGGTGGGAAGGAGAAGATGGGCAGGCGGCTCAGTGGAAAGCCCCAGGCGGACTGAAAGGCCCTCTGTCTGCCTCGGGGAGGTTATCCGAGGTAACCTCAAAATCACGCCTGACCTTGTGTTCCACATTAGAGTGATTAAGTTAGCTCAGCTTTGGAGCGAGAGCAGGAGAGAGCGGAGCAGCCCTTCCCTGCCGGCAGCTGCTGCCCCGTGCCACCCTCGCAGCTTTTTCCCATTTCCCTTCCCGGCAATGACCTACTTTCTGCCTGACTCACAGCGCGGGAAGCCACATGCAGGGCCTCAACCGGAGCCAGGATCAGGCACACACGCCACGCTGGCCTGGCAGCGGCACTGCAGGCGCCTGCAGCCACCGGCACGGTCCACGGAGGGGCCGCCCGGGGGCCCTAAGACGCCACAAGGGGCAGCAGCCACTCACCCACTGGGCAGCTAGAGGAGGGGCAGAGGGCAGGAGACCAACAGGAGCAGTTGCGGCCTCCCCTCCCGAGTCCTGGATTCCTCATCGCTTCACCCCCCACCCTCCAGATCCAGCCCACACGGCCAAGCTTTCCAGAACCTTGTAATGGAGCCAAAATCAGAAACTTGACCCAAACATTCTAATGTGCCAGCTGCCCAACCTTGACTTCTCTGCCCCGCAGAGAAGACACTGACATGAGCAGTTCCTCAGTGGAAGAGGCTTCCTCCTTGGGAGGTGGTGGGTTCTCCTTCCTTGGAGGTGTTTCAACAGAGGCTGGATGGCCATCTGATAGCAATGAAGATCCTGTGGATTTAGGGGGAGGGGTTTGTGAGTTTCCTGCATTCTACATGGTGTTGGACCCTGGAGGTCCCTTCCAACTCTAGGATTCTATGATAACCTCACCATTAGAGCGGTTCCTCAGTGGAACAGGCTTCCTCCTTGGGAGGTGGTGGGCTCTCCTTCCTTGGAGGTTTTTCAGCAGAGGCTAGATGGCCATCAGACAGCGATGAGGATCCTGTGAATTTAGGGGGAGGGGTTTGTGAGTTTAGAGCGGTTTCTCAGTGGAACAGGCTTCCTCGGGAGGTGGTGGGCTCTCCTTCCTTGGAGGTTTTTCAACAGAGGCTAGATGGCCATCTGACAGCAATGAGGATCCTGTGAATTTAGGGGGAGGTGTTTGTGAGTTTCCTGCATTGTGCAGGGGGTGGACTAGATGACCCTGGAGGTCCCTTCCAACTCTATGATTCTGTTTCCCCTTGTCTCCAGGGGTCATTTCATAGAAAAAGAGATGCCAGGGCTCATTAGCACCACTCATTTGCATTTGCCACTCACCCCTGACCATCACCGGAAGGTGGACTCAATTCTATCAGCTTAGCATCTACCTTAAAAGGCTTCTTGAATAAGAATTGTTATAATGAAACCTGACTCCCCTCATACTTTTAAAATTACTTTCTCCTCTGTGGCCACAGTGTCATAAGGAAGATTTCCATCTGTCTGCTTTATCTGTTTTGGTTATTCTCCCATTTTTTGTAGGGGGAAAACTATTAGAAAGTTTGTCAAATCTTAAAAGTTCAGCAAAACTCTCACAGGCCGGGGGTGGGGGTGGGGGTTGAACAATGGAGGCCAGAAGCTAGTGTTTTGTGGGAGAATGTGGTAAGGAAGAAAGAGCACAATAAAAATTGGAGGTTCTGGAGCTCCACTCCTGTGACCTCCCACCCAAAATGAGGACACTTGTCACTCAACCCCCCCTCCCCCACCCCAATTTCGAGGGACAAATGGAACACAAAGCCCACAAAGGGAGTCCCTGGTGAGGAACCATTCCTATTGGGGGCACAAATCTCAGGCTTGGTGGACGCTCTGAGGACCACCACCACCCCCCACACACAATGACATCCTGCAGTCCTTCCCAGTCCTCTCCTTCCTCCCCCTTAGGCTCCCACCAAAAGACACAGGAAAAAGCTTCAGTGCAAAATGCATGGTGCAGAGTGGTAAAGCTACAGTACTGCAGTCCTAAGCTCTGCTCATGACCTGAGTTCGATCCCCGGCAGAAGCTGGGTTTTCAGGTAGGCGGCTCGAGGTTGACTCAGCCTTCCATCCTTCCAAGGTTGGTAAATTGAGTCCCCAGCTTGCTGGGGGGAAAGTGGAGTTGACTGGGGAAGGCAATGGCAAACCACCCCGTAAAAAGTCTGCCGTGAAAACATTATGATGCGACGTCACCCCAGAGTCGGAAACGACTGGTGCTTGCACAGGGGACTACCTTTTTACTTTTTAAAAAGAGACACAGGGCTCCTTGCAGCCAAGTGGAATATTTGTACCTAGTCCTGTTTCCCGAGAGAATGGGGGGGGGGGTGTGTGATTGTCTTCTTCCGCTAGAGAGGATGGCCATTAGCTGGCTGCCTTCCTCCGATTACCTGGCCTTGGAAAACGAGATCCAGAGTCTCTTCCTCCAGATCCCCCCTCCCCACCGCAAAGAGCAAGTCGACAACTGGTTTGTAAGAGAAGGAGAAGGGCGGGAATGAGAGGCCAGCCAGAGGTCCAGAAGCAAACAGACATTTATTCTAACGGCTACTTGGGGTAGAACAAAGTGGGAGTCCAGCAGCTCCTTTAAGAAAGCTTCTGCCCAGAATTAAACATTGCTGGTCTTAAAGGTGCCGCTGGATTCCAACTCTGTCCTGCTGTTTTAGAGTAGCATGGCCACTCAGTGTCGTTGCGACGGGCCCAGGCCTTGTACTACTCAGCCTTCAAATTATAAAATCTCCAGCCGGTCCTGAGCTCCTGGCCGATGGGCCAGAGATGAAGGTTTCAATCCCAGGCACGCTTCCTTCAGCGCTAGCCCATTCCCCGCCCAGCTCACCAGACTGCCCACCCACTCAAGGGATGGAACTCCAATGGACATTCTTCTCCCCACCCTGGGGCTCCTCTAGTGCCATCCCAGAAGGTGAGGAGTCTGGGTGTGTCACTGGAGGCCCAGGTCACAGGAGTTGCGCAATCTGCATTTCATCATCTCCGGCAGGTCCAACGGCTAGCATGCTATCTGACCCGCCATGACTCAGCTGCAGCGATCCATGCAACGGTCACTTCCAGACTGGACTACTGTAACTCGCTTTACGCAGGCTTGCCCCTGAGGCTGATCCGGAAACTCCAACTGGTGCAAAATGCGGCTGCGCGGCTAGTAACTTGACTTTATGGGCCGGCAGTCGGCCGATGCTGTGCACATTGCACTGGTTACCGACTGAGCACTGAATTCGCTTCAGGGTTTTAGTATTGACCTTTAAAGCCTTACGTGGCCTGGGACCGACATACTCGCGGGACCGCTTCTCCCCATACGAGCCCCGAAGACTGCTGCGATTGGCCAACCAATATCTTCTGGCCATCTCCAGCACAAGGGACATCCGGCTTGCCTCGGCCAGGGCTTTTTCAGCCCTGGCCCCGGCCTGGTGGAATCAGCTCCCTGTGAAGATCCGGGCCCTACCGGATTTGCTTCCATTTCGTAGGGCCTGTAAGACGGAGCTGTTTCGCCGGGCCTTCAGTTGAGGCAGGCGGACGTCCCTTCGTTCTACTGCTTATACCATCTATTGCCCTCCCCCAGAATGGGCTATAAAACTACAAGGAGCCGGAATATCTGTTTTATCTGAAAGATGTGCCTGCCCGCCTGTGTATATTATTTGTAGCTTTGTTTTATTGCTATATTATTGAGCCATTGCTGTATTTTAACTGTTTTATTATGACTGTGATCCGCCCTGAGCCCGCACGGGAAACGGCAGAAGATAAATCAACCAAATAAAATAAATAATAAATAAATGGCTCCCTTTCCCAGGAGACGTGAGTTGGGCAAGGGGAGATTAGGGGTGGGGAAGTGGCGGGAAGAGAGGGAGACTGAAGTGCCCACTCCAGGTAGTCCAAATGTCTGTCTGCGTGTTTGTGTGAGAGAGAGCGAGAGCGAGAAAGACAGACAGACAGACCCCTCCGAAGGAAAATAAATCAGGTGATTTGGACTGGAGAAAGAGCAGGCGGGGGGAAAGTGAAGCACCCCATTTGTACACTTGTGTGTAGTGTTATCATTTGGCCCCAAACCCGTTAGGGAAAGCAACTGCCATTCCCCAGGGGAAGTCCACACACATTCAGCGTCTTAGCAAGGAAATGAAGAAAAGAACACCCCCCCCCCCCAACCAGGGGTTGAAAAACACCCAGCTCCCTGTCTCCACTCCAGCTATTCCCAAACGGGGCCAGTTGATTTCTTCCTTTTTTCTTCTAAGCATTTCTAAACACAAACCACCAGCTGTCTCCATCTGCCCGGCCCCTCTGTCTCCTGACTGTTTTCTCTGCCACCTCCCTCTCGCCTTTAGACTCAGAGAGCTCCATTTTGACTTTGAGTCTTGACTGCCCCTACCCCGAAAATCATCTTGTTTTCTGAGGTGCTCCCAGGCTTGAATCTAGCTCATCTTCATCTCACACTATCAAGGCTGGAGGTTACTGGAGAGCCAGTTTGGTGTAGTGGTTAAGTGTGCAGACTCTTATCTGGGAGAACCAAGTTTGATTCCCCACTCCTCCACTTGCACCTGCTAGCATGGCCTTGGGTCAGCCATAGCTTTGACAGAGGTTGTCCTTGAAAGGGCAGCTGCTGTGAGAGCCCTCTCCAGCCCCATCCACCTCACAGGGTGTCTGTTGTGGGGGAGGAAGGTAAAGGAGATTGTGAGCCACTCTGAGACTCTTCGGAGTGGAGGGCGGGATATAAATCCAATATCTTCTTCTTCTTCTTCTTACTGTCCATAGGCCTTCTTTGAAAGTTGTACCTTGCAGGCTGTCCTAGAAGCTACAAAGATCTCCTCTCGGACACCTTCCCCCATTTGCTGAGCTGCAGCAGAAAAACCCTCCCCCTAAAGTCATATCAGTCTGGCTACATTAGCTAAGTCGAGGGGGGAGACAGTCAATTTATGGGAAACCCAACCGAGGTAGTAGAGGATTCCTGGTCACAAGTTGCATGTGTTCATCACACAGCAGCTGAAGGTCTAGGAACAGCCCCTTTTCACACAGTCAGATTAACAGCAGCTAAACCACTCTGGAAACCACCTCTTCCAACTGGCATCTTGTCTAGATCACTGCATCTAGGCACTGATTTATAACAGAGTCTGAAGACTCAGTTAAAGAAAATGTAGAGCTGATAAACCCAACACCCAACTGCCAAATGTTGTCCAGCAAATGGACAACACCCAGCTGCCAAAGCCTCAGGTTTTCTTGTCCAAAGGCTGACTTCTGCATAATACTGTGGAGCAGGGGTGTCAAACATGCAGTTCAGGGGCCGAATCAGGCCCCCAGAAGGCTCCTATCAGGCCCTTGAGCAACTCTGCTTCCTTCTCCCTCTCTCTTCCTTCCTTCAATTATCAGAGATGGCTAAATAAAATATTACTAATCTTTTAAGCAGGTTTTATTTAAAGTTTTTTTTTTAATCTTTAATCATGTTTCTCTGTGCCCTTTATAAACTTCCTGTCTCCGCTCCCTGGCATGACATTTATGACACACCTCGCCCAGCCTGACAGGCTCTCATTTATGTCAGATCCGGCCCTCACAATGAAAGAGTCTGACACCTCCGCACAGAGTATGTAACTTTGAATACAGCCCAGAGGTCCCTCAAGCAGTAGGGACTCGAGACACCATTTGCATCCTTTGGACAACAACAACGATGACAACAGAAGATGAAAAGGGATACCTGGAGTTGTTCAACCAAAGGCAAGTTTGGAAAGGGTCTGTCATGTCCTCCATTGCCTCTTGATTAAGAGCACTTCTGCAATAAAGTTCCTAATGTTGTCTCCTTACTAGGCTTTGGATAAAACCAATAATTCCAGTCAAAGAACTTCTAACATTTATCCCAGCAAGACCTTAATAGTCACGAAAGGCAAAAGTCAAGGAGAACCATCTGAAACCATCCGGATGATTCCGACAAAAATATGCTTCTAGCAGCTCAGATGTCCACGTCAGAATGGATAACAGAGATTTTGCCAGCATCACAGCATCCATTCAATGCAACCAGCTGTTCTGGTGACTCACATCTAGGTACAGCTTTATCATTGTCACCTTAAGACATATCTACTCAGAATACTACGCAGGGGTGGTCAATGTGGCTTACTCCCAGGAAAACGTTCTTGGGGTTGTGCTCAAATGGGTAGCTGAGTTGTCTGAAGCAAGAGAACAACGTTGGGAGTCCAGTGATGCTTTAGCAACCAACTTTACAAGAAAAAAGTCCTTTTCTCCCTTTCTCACAATACAAAAACTCATAAACTGGGGCAGTGATGCTCTGCCTTCTTGGTGCTTGGAGTGGGGGGAGAAACAGTGGGAGGGTTTCTAGTGTCCTGGCCCCACTGATGGCCTTCCTAGGGGTGCAATGGTGGTGGTGGGGGGGGGAGAAGCAGGGGTGGGATTCTAGCAGGAGCTCCTTTGCATATTAGACCATACCCCCTGATGTAGCCAATCCTCCAAGAGCTGACAAGGCTCTTTTTTGCAAGCTCTTGGAGGACTGGCTACATCAGGGCTGTGTGGCCTAATATGCAAAGGAGCTCCTGCTAGAATTCCATCCCGGGGAGAAGAAAGATTTCTTTGCCACTCTCAGCAGGCCCGTTTAGGCCTGCCAATGGGCTTTGTGCCTGATGAGAGCCCTACATGCAATTGAGCTCAAACTCCAGGAACGGCAAGAGAGGAGAGGCTCCTGTAGGATCATGGCCACCCCCACCATCTCCCTGGGCAGAACAGGCAGAGAACAGGGCAAGCAGCAATACTGAGTCTTCATCAGTGCAGAATTATTGAGCCTCTCCCTCAGCAAAGGACAGCTCCAGGGTCACTGGAAGTTACACGCTCCGTGTTGTCTGTGTGAGCAACAACAACATACAGCTGCCAAAAGAAAAGAGCAGGGAAGAGAAGAGAAGAGGGGTTTCTACAGAACAAAATGCACAAGACAGACCTTTCAGAGGCAGGGAGGTCAAGGGGTATAAAATCCAGGGTTCCAGGACACCTGGGGTCACACAAAACTGGGCCAGTTGTGTGGTTTGTCTCCATTTGATACATGGGTCGGATCTCGGTTGTGCAAGGAGGCCCCAGAGAGAACGTTTGCCCGAGGGGCTGCAGCTCTGTCCACCGGGCAGCGCAGAAGCAAGTTTTGTTGAGGAGAGACGGGCAGCGGCAGAAAGAACCCCCAAATCAAAGATGGCAGTTGCTGACTGCATCACTTAGCCTGCTGCAGTTCTTTGAGGGGGTGGGCAAACATGTGCACAAAGGGGAATATTAGATTTTTTTTTAATGGTCGGAGTAGTTCCGAGGTGGAAGCAGCTGCCTCGGAAGGTGGCGGGCTCCCCTTCTTTGGCAGCCTTCAAAACACGACTGGATGGTTATTTGCCGGAGA